>NC_052067.1:23954297-24146797 GCF_015852505.1 Tachyglossus aculeatus
GAGATGAGACTGAACTGGCGGAATTTCATCTAAGCATTTTATGTATCTATTTACTGAGTAACTAATTTGGAGGGAAGTTACTTCGCAGAATTTGAAGCTAGACAAAAGAACAGTGAGTTCTTGCCTTATTTGGGTTTTTATTTTGCTCATCTAACTCAAAAGTACGTGCCGTTTTCAGGCATCATGTTCAGCAGCTGACGGACTTATATTAACTAAGGGTTTGAGCACTTTAGGCAGAAGCAAAATGGGTTCAGAGCTGAGAGAATGAGCTAATCTTAACTTTACTAAACTATCGATGACCTATTTTCAAATGGAAATACTGTGGATCATTATTTTTTTTGTTGCCAGAGAACACAAATTTCTCAAGAAACTGGATATGGTCCCAAACATTACTTATTGAAAAACCCTAAGAGAATATTAGGAAATTTGTTTCATGGTCTAGTTTTAGTTGAGTAGATGAAAATCAGAAGTGGAAATCATCAATCAATGATATTTACTGAGCACTCTCTGTGTGAAGACCACTGTCCTAAGCACTTGAAAACCTATTCCGTAGGTTTTCCTTGAGGGAGATTTGATACAATGTTGGCATTCTGGGATTTAGGGGTTCTCTTCCCTAGACAGAGAAGAAGAAAGAATGCAAATGAAAGGGGACTGTCCTTGTCTCCCAAGCAATTAATCAAGTAATCAATCGATGGTATTTATTGAATGCTTACTATTGAGCATTTACTACATGCAGAGCACTGTGCTACATGCTTAGGGGAGTAAAATGCAACAGAGTTGGCAGACTTGCCCATAATGAGCTTACAGTCTCGAGGGGGGAGACGAGCATTGATATTAATAAATATGTAATTTATAATATACAAATTTAAAGATACGTACATAAGTCCTATGGGATGTATTTAACTGGTCCCAAGTGCTTCATGGATCAGGACATCCAGTGTTCTCAAGCATCATTTCTGCTGCTTTTTTTCCCTATCTCCCTTTTTTTAATGGTACCTGTTAAGTACTTACTATTTGTCAGGCACTGTTCTAAGCACTGGGGTACATAAAAAGTAATCAGGTAGGACACAGTCCATGTACCGCATGAGGCTGGCAGTCTTAATCTCCATTTTTCAGATGAGGTAACTGAGGCACAGAGAAGTTAAGTGACTTGCCTGAGGTCACACAGCATACAAGTGGCAGAGCTGGGATTAGAACCATGGTTCTTCTGTCCCCCAGGCCCTTGCTCTATCCACTGAGCCACACTGCCTCTCCCTCTCTGCCCTTAGGAGATGAGCAGAAATATGGTACAGGACTAGGTTTATTATTAGGGCATTTGTTAAGTGCTTACTGTGTGTCATGTGCTGTTCTAAGCACTGGGGTAGATTGAAGTTAATCAGGTGGGACACAGTCCCAAGTCCTATGTGGGGCTCACCATCTAAAGGGGATGGAGAACAGGCATTGCGGTTCCAGTTTATAGATGAGGATACTGAGACACAGAGAAGTTAAATAACTTGGCCAAAGTCACACAGCAGGCAACCCAAGGCCCGTGCTCTTTCTATTAGGTCGTATGTCTCCTCAGTGCTCCTGACTGGTGTCAGGAGATCCAGGTTTTAGTCTCTGCTCCTGTGCTTTGCTGCTGTGTGAAATTGGACAAGTCACTTAATCTTTTGGTGTTTCAGCTTTTTCATCTGTAAAATGGGGATGAGAAACTTTCTCTCTTTCCCTCTTAGCTGGGAGTCCATGAGGGAAAGAGAATGGTCCAAACCATTTATCTTTGGTTCTTAATGCAAACCATTATTACGATATACTGCTCCATCCCAATAGTTTAAGCAGGTAAGCGCTTACTACAGTGCTCTGCACACAGTAAGCACTCAATAAATACTACGATTGAATGAATGAGTGAACGAAAAAACTCTGGGAAGTTGGCAGCGGCATCACTTCCTCCTCTCATCTCCTCCCCCTCTCTGGATGCTCTCCCCCTCCCTAGATGCCCTGTTCTCTGAAGTAAAGAAAAAACACTCTTTTCTTATAACAGAAACACTCATACGCAATAGATCTTAAATATTTTTGACATTAATCATAGAGAGCTTGGCAGGATTCATGCCTAGTATGGAGAGCCACTTTCAAAGTCTCTAGAGGGTGTGAAGGTTAATTCTTTTCTATCCTGACCTATAATCTGTTCGCAACTGGGTGGATTTTCTTTTTCTGTAGCAAACAAGGCCATGGCATTGAGTTTCAGAAGCAGCTGCTCTACTTCCTTTCTGACAAATGCACTTTTTACTTAACATTTCATTTACTACTCTCAATCCTGAATAAGCCAGTTGCCTCTGTAATCAATGTATATTCGACCCTAAGACCAAGGGCTCCCAGAGGCAGGGCATGACTTGAATGTCCATTCAATTTATCCAAAGAGTAAGGAGCTGCTCTGACCCGGTGCTTTGTTTGTACAGACCTCAGCCTTCTTAATATGCTAATATGTCAATTAGAGGTCTTCCCTGATTAAGCCCTTTGATTTCCCCTATCTGCCCTCCACACTGTGTACTTGGCTGAGCACTTTTGATAGTCACCCCAACCCCAAAATGCTTATGTAAATATTCTTATAGTCAATTTCCCCTATTCCTTCCCCCTGTAGGTGGTAAGCTCCTTGTGGACAGGGATGGTACCCGCCAACTCAATGGTATTCTCCAAGTTCTTAGTACAGTGCTCTGCACACAGTAAGTGCTCAGTAAATACCACCGATTGATTGATTGAGAGATATTTCTTTAACCTATTTTCTCCTTTTAAAATTGCTTCAGGAAGTTTCTTCTGAACTATCATTTGCATAGAAATTTGTCTCTTGCCATCCTGCTTCCTGGTGATTACAATTCATTCATTGCATGTTGGAGTCCCGTGGGAAATGCCCATTGGATTTTTGACTCTTGCTTTTCCCATAGTCATCAAGTTGAGCTCATGGTATTCTTCATGGAAACACAAAGTCTAGGACCAGATTTTCTCCTCTAAATCCCTGTTATTCCAAAAAGATTTACCACTGTGTTATTTGGACAAAAGAGAAAGGTTCCATCTGAAGCAAAATATCCCTAGTTCATTGGTGTTAAAAGCTGAGCATTAAAAAGAGCAAATGGTTGTGAGTGTGGAGGAGCATGAGAAATGTGGTATTCTCTGACACAACATCCAGTGAAAACATAAATGTTTTAGCAGGAAAGAGGATCCCTTTGGGTACAAGTACCATATTTAAACAACAGATATTCTTAGCCATTTTTAAACCACAGGACCCCCAGATCATCAACGAGATTGAGCAACTCCTAGCTGTAAAAAATGTAACCCTTGATTTTGGAAAGACAAAGATGGCAGAAGTGTTTCAGTTGAAAAGAAAAGAATCACGTAGGGCTTAGACAAGATGCTCACCAATCCCACTGCATGAGGGCAAGGGGTCACCCATCAATCAATCAAAGGTATTTATTGAACATTTTCTGTGTGCAGAGCACTGTACTCAGTCCTGGGGAGAGTTGGGAGACACGATCCCTGCCCAAAAGGAGTTTACAGTTTAGAGGGGAAGACAGATGTTAAAATGCATCACAGTTAGAGGAAACGGGAGGTATAAGGATATGTACATAAGTGCTAAGAAGCTGGGAATGGGGTTACTCTTAAATGCCTAAGGGGAATAGATCCAATGCATAGGCAACTCAGTGGGAAGGGTGAGTAGGGAAACTGAGGACTCAGGAAAGGAAGAGATGTGATATTAAGAGGGTTTTGATGATGGGGAGAATGGTGGGCTGTTGGTTAAGAGTGGGGAGGAGTTTCAGGCCAGAGGGAAGTTGTGGGAAAGGAACTTTTGCCACTCAGAAGGAGATAGGCCTATGGAAATCACCACTTCAAGAAGGTGTGCAGACTGAAACTATAGCCAAGCCACAAAACTGCATTTTTTTGTAATCAACTACACTGTAATTTTGTCATGGCTTTTAAATTTTGTGCGTCTTTTTCTTTTTTTGCTGTTGATCTTCGTTTACTGATTTTGTCAGTTGTTTTCTCAAAGCAATTATTTTGTAGTATCTTGCTCATATCATGAATTATTTACTACTTCATAGGTGGGTTTTTTCTGTTTTATTGGATGCATTTGAATAATGTAAAGGACAATAAGAGTCGGAGTTGTGTTTCCATATGGTGCTGGCTCCAAAAATGCCCACCAGTTAAGGACAGCCTATTCTTTCTAGGTACCTCACTCCCATTCCTGTAATACCGAGTTGGAGATGGTGGCACGGGCTGATGTAAGCACCAAGTGACAACTTCCAACACTACTCGGCTGCCTGTCAACCTATGCATCAAGCAAAAATGCCTCACTCTTAGCTGCAAGGTTCTCCATCACCTCGCCTCCTCCTACCTCACCTCCCGTCTCTCCTTCTACAGCCCAGCCCACACCCTCCACTCCTCTGCTGCTAACCTCCTCATTGTACCTCGTTCTCACCTGTCCTGCCGTCGACCCCCGGCCCACGTCCTCCCCCTGGCCTGGAATGCCCTTCCCCTGCACATCCACCAAGCTAGCTCTCTTCCTTCCTTCAAAGCCCTACTGAGAGCTCACCTCCTCCAAGAAGCCTTCCCAGACTGAGCCCTCTTTTTCCTCTCCTCCTCCCCATCCCCACCACCCTACCTCCTTCCTCTCCCCACAGCACCTGTATATATGTTTGTACAGATTTATTACTCTATTTATTTTGCTTGTACATATTTACTATTCTGTTTGGTTAATGATGTGCATTTAGCATTAATTCTATTTGTTCTGATGACTTGACACCTGTCCACATGTTTTGTTTTGTTGTCTGTCTCCCCCTTCTAGACTGTGAGCCCGTTGTTGGGTAGGGACTGTCTCTATATGTTGCCAACTTGTACTTCCCAAGTGCTCAGTACAGTGCTCTGCACACAATAAGCACTCAATAAATATGATTGAACAAATGAATGAATGAATGAATATGAAAAATCAGTAAGCACTCAATAAATATGATTGAATGAATGGATGAATGAAGGAATACTCTCTTACCAGGAATAGGAGAAAAGAATTGACAAATAGAGAACAGACTCAGCCAAGAATTAGGTAGCAGCAAGAAGCAGTGTGGCTCAGTGGAAAAGAGTATGGGCTTTGGAGTCAGAGGTCATGGGTTCAAATCCTGGCTCCCCACATTGTCAGCTATGTGACTTTGGGCAAGTCACTTAACTTCTCTCTGCCTCAGTTACCTCATCTGTAAAATGGCAATTAAGACTATGAGCCCCCTGTGGGACAACCTGATAACCTCATAACCTCCCCAGCGCTTAGAACAGTGCTTTGCACATAGTAAGCACTTAATAAATTCCATCATCATCATAGCATTTCTCTCCAGATATTCAAGATCCTTCTTCTCCTGCTTATAAAAAAAATACATGATGGCATTTGTTAAGGAAATATTTGTCAGGCACTGCACAAAGTACTGGGGTGGATACAAGCAAATCAAGTTGGACATAGTCCCTGTCCCATGTGGGGTGCACAGTCTCAATCCCATTTTACTAATTAAGTAACTGAGGCACAGAGAAGTGAAATGACTTGCTCAATGTCACATGGCAGACAAGTGGCAGAGCTGGGATTAGAACCCATGACCTTGGGATTATCAGGCCTGTGCTTTATTTAGTACACAATTCTGCTTCCCTACTTATTATTTTAGTTTTAGGTGAATGGGAACAGGCTGGATTTTATTAACTTCCTTTCCATATCAAGTCAGGCTAATATAAAGAACAGGAGTCCCTGGGTGTCGAATGACTGCAGAGGTGAAAATTTGGCTTCCGTTAAGTCAAGGATGGAAAAGACATAAATGAGTGAATCAATCAGTAGTATCTGTTGAGGACTTACTGTGTGTAGAGCACTGTACTAACCACTTGAAATGGTCTCATCCTGGTTAAAAGACTGGGAAGTTGAAGCAAAGAAATGGGGAATGTTATCCCCGAGTTCACCCTTCAAGTCAGAAGTGTAACTTAAAATAAAGCCTAGTATTCATTCTGTTTTCCACTCTTCCATATCCCTCACTGGACAAGAGGCCAAGAATTCCCACGCCCTTCGGTTTCTTTGCTTGGCGTTTAGGGAGATCATTTTATGTTTCATGCTGCCAAATCACATGTGGTTAAGTCAGACCCTTGCCTTTGACCTGTTGGTGTGAACAGCTCCCTCGGGGGTGAGGATTCATTTGCTTATAGATGATGCTTCCAAAGGACTCTCTGAAATGAGGAGGGTAGGGTTAAATGGAGATTGATACTGTTGGTAAAAATAATTATTATTATTATGATATTTGTTAAGCACTTACTATGTACCAGGCACTGTACTCCTAAGCACTGGGGTGGATACAAGCAAATCCAGTTGGACATAGTCCCTGACCCACTTAGGATTTACAGTCTTAATCCCCATTTTACAAGTGAGGTAACTGAGGCACAGAGAAGTGAAGTGACTTTCCCAAGGTCACACAACAGACAAATGGCACAGCAGGTTAGAACTCATGATCTTCTGATTCCCAGGCCCATGCTGTATTCACTATAATAATAATAATAATAATATTAATGACATTTATTAAGTGCTTACTAAGTGCAAAGCACTGTTTTAAGCACTGGGAGGTTACAAGGTGATCAGGTTGTCCCACGGGGGGCTCACAGTCTTCATCCCCATTTTACAGATGAGATAACTGAGGCCTAGGGAAGTTAAGTGACTTGCCCAAAGTCACACATCTGAGAAGTGGCAGAGCCGGGATTTGAACCCATGACCTCTGACTCCAAAGCCCGTGCTCTTTCCAATGAGCCACACTGCTTCTCATGCTGTTTCTCGTGCTTCACTACACCATGATGGAAATGGTGACAACTGCTGCAGCAACGAAGTTGACTCCTACGAGCTTCATCAATCAGTCAGCGGTATTTATTGAGTGGTTACTATGTGCAGAGCACTATACTAAGCGCTTGGGAGAGTGCATTACAGCAGAGTTAGCGGACACGCTCCCTGCCCAAAAAGAGCTTACAGTCTAGAGGACTAATGCCTCATGAACCCTCTCAGTGCCTCACGTTCGAGTTTGTGAATGATTATCAATGAATGCTCCAGTGCAGAGAGAACTTGCAGATGGAGAGTTAGCACCACTCACTGAGAGAGAAGCGAGAAAGTTTATAGAGGCGGAGGTTGCAGGTGGGGAGCCTTATGACTGCAGAGCACGGTTGGATTGTAATTTTAGAGCACACTGGTTTGCTATGCAGTAAAATGGGATTACAGGCTTCAGGAATTGGATTCTCGCTGCTAGCAACCAAACTGATATTTTTCACGTCCATCACTATTCAATTGGAGCGCTTGATGCACCCGAAGAGAGATGAATTATTACCTTTGAAGAGCTCAGTTGACAGAGAAGAAAATACCAGTACTACTGTCTGCTAATTATTTTCTAGTCTGTGCTTGGGCCAGCCTTGCCTTGGCTGGGGAAACCTTCATTATTGCTAGGAAGCTCTTCATTTTGACTGTAGGCGAGTCAGCAAGCAAGGAAAGTTCATCCTACTATTGAAGAGAAATTGATATGCTTCTAAGCAACTTCTCCCAAGAGCTCCAGTCAAGGGGAATACTTTGAAAAGGGAACTTTTGTTTTGAGGTAAATTTCAAGAAAGAACACATTAGGTGAAAATAGGTTTCTCTAGCCAGGATCTTTCTACATATTCTGTGGATTATTCCTCAAGGGAAGCTCTTTTTGTTGGAGGTAGGTCAACAATTGGAAGGGTTAGTTCGAAAAAGCAAAGTTCGAAAAAGCAGTCAAAGTTCAAAAAAGTCCATTTATTTCTAGTGCCCTACTTCCCTCCCTTTGGGATTAGAGTGCATCTTCATTTCTTCATCTTGGGCGGTGAGAAAGTAAGACTGATCAAAATGGGAAACGCTGTAATTGTTCTATCTATCAAATTTCAAGGTTCTGCTTTAGCCTTCACCTGTCATCATCTGAGGCCTTTCTGTGGTTCCCCCCAAGAAAAATGTCATGAATATGATGATTGTTGTTCTTTGGATATCCTCATTTACCTGCCACCGTATCTCTGAGACATGAGGCATGTAGCAAAATCTCCATTTTAGAGACAAGAATTTGAGACTATAAGTTCCTGGTGGGGAATCAATCAATCAATCAATCAATCGTATTTATTGAGCGTTTACTATGTGCAGAGCACTGTACTAAGTGCTTGGGAAGTACAAATTGGCATCACATAGAGACAGTCCCTACCCAACAGTGGGCTCACAGTCTAAAAGGGGGAGACAGAGAACAGAACCAAACATACCAACAAAATAAAATAAGTAGGATAGAAATGTACAAGTAAAATAAGTAAATAAATAAATAGAGTAATAAATATGTACAATATGGGGAAGGAAAGTGTCAATCAACTCTGTTCTCTTGTACTCTCTTGTACTCTCCCAGGCACTTAGTACAGTGCTCTGCACACAGTAAGCACTAAAATACTATTGATTGACCGAGGCACGGAGGACTTGTGGTCACACAGCCTGACTTCCACGTTCGTGGTATTTTCACTAGACTCTCACCATCTTCCTAAGAGTAATATTGCAAAATCAACTCTTCAAGAATTGTTTTATTCTGGTCACAATTTGGAACAATCTCTGGTTTGTAATCTCTTTCAAAGGAGGATCTTAAGAAAATTATTATTTTCATCTGCATAAGGAATTGTGGAAAGGTCAATTCACTGGATAAATGTGATTAAAATCTGATGATTATAGCCTCTACAGAAAGATGTCCTCTTTTTGCATTATGCAAAAACTGAAGTTGAAGAGAACCTATTTCAAATTGTGTATTCATTTACTCATTCACATTATTTAGCACTCATTCGCATTATTTGGTTTATTTGGTGTTACTTCCTTTTTGAATATTTCTATTTACCCTATTTAACCCAAAATTGCAGTTTTGATTAAGGGTAAATCAATCCATGTCCTTTTTGTTAGCATGCTGCCAACAAAATATAAAGGAAATGATGCTTTCTCTCTTATAAAACCATTCATTAAAATTATACATTTATAGGGTGTTCTCTGAAAACACAATTAATTTTCATTCAGACATTATAAACTTAAGAAAATGAATGAAATAAGAATAGACGATTTTCTAGAGTAGAGAAAATGTGAAAATAGTCTACTTTAGAAAAGAACAAATATTCTTATGGGGAATTGTCTAATCAAGTCCTTGTTTGTCTTGTTTGCTTCACTAATAATAATAATAACTGTGGAATTTGTTAAGCCCTTACTATGTACCAGACACTGTACTAAGCACTGTGGTAGATACAAGGTAATTGGGTTGGACAAAGTCCCTGTCCCACATTGGTCTCACAATCTTAATCCTCATTTTACAGATGAGGGAACTGAAGTCCAGAATCATTTCCCCATCAGCAAACTTTTTGTGCTTACATTTAGATGACCGAAATGTGAAATCAAGCTTCATACATTCAGAAGTTATTTCAAGCTGCATCTTACACTACAAATATTGTTTGGGTAAGGTTGAGGCTGTTGGGTTTTTATTTTGTGTCTGTGATATGCAACTGGATACTTTAAATAATTAAAAATGTTGTGCCCAGCAAATAGCCAAGGAGTTGAGTAAAACTACAATTATAAAATAAAAATGAATTCAGTTTATTTGGGCAAAGGGCATTCAGGAGGATATAGATTCAAATCCATTTATTGGGAGCTCACTATCCATACTTTTGAAGTGGATAATTGCTGCCATGATGTACATTTCATTTAATAACTTAGGATTCAGTTGCTGTTGCCTTATTTGCTGGTGTAAAAGTCACAAAATGATTGGGTCTGGACATTTTCAAAATAAATGTTAATAGGACATCAAGGTGATAAAGTGGTCAAATTCAGAACTAGCTTTCGACAAAATCGTGGCATATGTAACAAATTGTATTTCAATCACTAAAACGTATTGTGCTTAGTAGAATGAAATGGAATGACTTCAGGTTGTTTGATCCTAGTGATGCGTTTTTCCTGTCTGCGAACAATCTCTGTAACTGTCTTGGCTGGCAAAGTGGAAGTACACATGAAGGGTAAGAAAGGGCCCAGAGCTCCAATAGAGTGGTCTAAGAGCCAATCCAATCCATCATAATAGAGGAGCCACATGGCATGTTAATTGAATGAGCATAAATAGGCAGCATTGTTACTGCAAGTTAGGCTTTTCTGATACAGGGATGGCAATTACTAAGCTCTGAAATGTAAAATTAGGAGAAGCTGGGCAAGTGGATCGCTGCCTTTGCTGCTTTTGTTTTATAAGGTAATGCCCAAATTGGGGTCCAGAAGGGGGTTTGCTGAGCCATCCTATATTACCTATATTGCTGTAAAATGTAGTCTACACTACTCCTCGAAATATAAATAAATAATAATGAAAACAACTTACATTCAGAGAAGAAGCATGGCCTTGTGGAAAAGGGCACAGGCCTGGGAGATAGAGAACATTAGTTCTAATTCTGGCCCTGTCACTTTCCCCAATCTCAGTTACCTCAGTTATCCATTGCCCTTCCCTCTTAGACGTGAGCCCTGTGTGGTACAGAGACTGTGATTATCTTGTATTTACCCCAGCACTTAGTACAGTGCTTGGCACATAGTAAGTGCTTAATCAGTCAATCATATTTATTGAACACTTACTACACGCAGAGCACTTGGAAGAGTGCAATAAAACAGAGTCCGTAGACACATTCCCTGCCCACAATGGCCTTACACCTTCCGTCTATGAGAAGCATCATGGCGTCATGGATAGAGCACAGTCCTGGGAGTCAGAAGGTCATGGGTTCTAATCCAAGCACCACCACTTGTCTGTTGTGTGACTTTGGGCGAGTCGCTTCACTTCTTTGGGCCTCAGTTACCTCATCTGTAAACTGGGGATTGAGACTTTGAGCCCCAGTGGGACAGGGACTGTGTCCAACCCGATTTGCTTGTATCCACCCCAATGCTTAGGACAGTGCGTGGCACATAGTAAGCGCTTAACAAACACCATAAGTATTATTATTAGAGGGGGAGACAGACATTAATATAAATAAATAAATTATAGCAATATACATAAGTGCTATGGGGCTGAGTAGCGGTGGGGGTGAATAAAGAGAGGTGAATAAAATCAAGGTGATGCAGATGAGAGTGGGAGAAGAGGAAATGAGGGCTTATTCGAGGAAGGACTTTTGAAGGAGATGTGCCTTCAATAAGCCTTTGACGGTGGGGAGAATGATTGTCTAATAAACTATACTGTACTTATTATTATTATTCAGAGGACGTACTTTCTGTCAAAGCACAATATCTGGTATCCCATTTTACCCTCACCACATCCCTCTGAGGCATGCACAGCAAGTGTTTATAACCTCATTTTACAAATTAAGCCAACGTATGATCAAATGCCTTGCCCATCATCATGCAGAGGAGACAGAGTTGAAAATCCTTGTAGACTATAAGTTCACTGTGGGCAGGGAACATGTCTACCAATTCTGTTGTATTTTACCAAGTGCTCAGTACAGTGTTCTGCACACTGTAAGCATTCAATAAATACATTGACTGGATGATTGGGAGTCAAGAGACCTGCATACCCAGCTCTGCCACTGACCACAAAAATTTGGGGGAAAATCAGAACCTCTCTAAGGCCTCAGTTCCTTTGTAAAAGTGGAAGAGATACTCTCCTTTTCTCATAGATGCTTAGCACAAAGAAAGCGCTTATAATGAACATAAGTATTATTCAATTGCCACTTGCTGAAATAATTAAGCGGAAGAGGACAATTATGTTCATTGGCCCCTTAAAGCCTAGGGCTCCTGAAGTATCTTAGCCTTGGAGAGACCCATAGGTCGCCTTTTCCTCACTTAGGTCTAGAACCTAATCAGTCTTCCATCACCATCATGCATGGTGGCTCTGATTGTTAAAGAGTGTTGGGAAGAATACAATGTGCTTTAGCCATTTGCTGATGAATCATGAGGCCCAGAGCCAAGAAATATAATGAGATATTTGGTAACCGGAAGTCATATTATCCTTTCATGTAATAATAACGACCACAGTGAAATCACAGCTGACCCCTTAACTGGACTACGGCCTTTGTTAGGTAATCATAATGAGGATATCCTTCCACATGCTTCTCAGTTCAGTTCCAGATTTGCCACTTGCCTAATGTGTGACCCTGGGCAAGTCACGTAATCTCTCTGGGGCTCAATTTTCTCATCTGGGAAATGGTGATGAGAAACATACTCTTCCTACATCTTAGATTTTGAACCCCATGCAGGACTGGGACTGTGTCCAATCTGATTATCTCAGAGAAGAAATACAATTGTTATTAAATGCTGAAAGTATCTATAAGCCCAGTTGGATATTACGTTACCTAGAATGGATTATTGATAGTGACCTGCTCTTAGACAATTCATTTTTTTGGAAAAGTGATGAGATCCTAATGCGGTAATAATAATAATAGTAATAATGATGGTATTTGTTAAGTACTTACTATGTGCAAAGCACTGTTCTAAGCGCTGGGGGGATACAGGGTGATCAGGTTGTCCCATGTGGGGCTCACAGTCTTAATTCCCATTTTACAGATGAGGGAATTGAGGCACAGAGAAGTTAAGTGACTTGCCCAAAGAACTTTCATTTACAAAATAAAGTCAACGCTAGTCGAAATGTTTTATGAAATGCTCAAAATTAGTTAACATCGGCTCTTTAAATAAGATAATTATGTCTCCCAAAAGAACTTGTAAGGAAAGTATCGCTAAATTGAAACCGATTTAATGAATCAAATATAAATGATTCTGCGCTAGGATAATCAAATGCTGCTTTTTTCAGCCATTTTTCCTTTACTGTTGTCTGCTATATTTAATTAGTCAAAAGCATCTTCCCTTTTTCAAACAAAAAAAATGCAGAAAAACCAGGAAGAAAATGTACTCCAATTTGATGAGAGACTCTTGCTCTTGAATGCAAGGGATAGTTATATATAAACATCATTAATCACTTGAAGAAGCCTGTCAACTGAAAATTTACAGCCTGATTTTTAGAATCAGAAATTAGGATCAGTGCGATAATATTCTGAAGTTTTGAAGTTTCTCCAAACCAATCCGTCATCTAAAACCTGTTACGGTGTGCCTATCTCTAACCCAAAGCTGTCTCCTCCAAGTTGATTCATTTGTAGCTGAAACACTAATCACATTTTTTGTCCTTGCAGGTGTTTAGTGACCCAGGAGTAAGCAGAAGCAGGAAGGTGGTTTCTTATGCCACATTTTCCAGCTAGAGTGTGTTTGGCTAATATTAACCAATCCTCGTACCCCGACCGGGTAACTAAACTAAGCATATCACTTCTAGTTTCCTGGGGCGAATGACTCTATCAAAAAAGTTAAATGATTTGTTCAAGGTGATTGGAAGTTTAGATTAAAACGAGGATTCAAAGTGTGTTACCACTGGCCGATTACATTTTCATAATCATGTTCAGGTTACTTGCTTGTTTTGAACATATTCCTATGATGCTGTGGTTTGAGCCAAGTTAATGTACTTTGAAGAGAAGGAATTTTTATATGTGCAAACTATCAAGGGTAGGAAAGGGGATAGGCTAAGAGAGTGTAGAAGTTGCCGTATAATCCTTTACTAGACAGAAGTATACATCAATGATCCACCAATATTGGGAAAAGCATTGGTCTTGATTGCAGAAGCAGCAGCAGTTTTTTACCATTTCTTTTGGTGCTTACTATGTGCCAAGCACTGTACTAAGCACTGGGGTAGATACAAGACAACAAGGTTGGGTACAGTTCCTGTCCCACTGGGATAGTACAATATACTGGGAGAGTACAATATAGTTGGTAGTTTACAATCTAACTGAGGATACTGATTGATTGATTCCTTTCCCACGTGTCTAAGTAGGAGGGAGTAGAAGCAGCATGGCATAGAGGATAGAGCATGGGCCTGGGTTCCAATCCTGACTCCTCCACAAGTCTGCTCTGTGACCTTGGGCAAGTCACTTCTTGGGGCCTCAGAAGCAGTGTGGCTCAGTAGGAAAGAGCCTGGGCTTTGGAGTCAGAGGTCATGGGTTCAAATCCCGGCTCTGCCAATTAGCTGTGTGACTGTGGGCAAGTCACTTGACTTCTCTGTGCCTCAGTTACCTCATCTGTAAAATGGGGATTAAGACTGTGAGCCCCATGAGGGACAACCTGATCACCTTGTAACCTCCCCAGCGCTTAGAACAGTGTTTTGCACATAGTAAGTGCTTAATAAATGCCATTCTTATTATTATTATTGCCTCATCTGTAAAATGGGGATTAAGAGTGTGAGCCTCTTAATCCCCAGACTGTGTCCGTCCTGATTAACTTGTATCTACCCTAGTGCTTAGAACAGTCTAGGCAAATGGTAAGCACTTAACAAGTACCATAATTATTAATTATTATTATTATTAGGTGAGTGGTCATCTTTAGGAATGCAATGTTCACTCTGAATGGGAAGTTTGACTGGTAAAATAAGCTCAGAAACTGCTTGTCTAACCTAAACTAAGTTCCCCAGAGGATCACGACCTGTAAGCCTTTTTGTTTTAATGGTCTTTGTTAAGGACTTTCTGTATGTCAAACACTGTTGTGAGCATTGGTGTAGATATAAGATAATCACGTTGAACACAGTCCATGTCCCACATAGGGCTCACCCTCTAAATTGGAGGGAGGAGGATTAAATCCCCCTTTTACAGATGTGGTAACTGAAGCACAGAGAGGCATTGCCCAAGGTCACACAGCAGACAAGTGGCAAGGCAAACCAAATCCCAAAGGATTTTTAATGTGAATACTGACGGAAAATTCTGGGTTGTTTGACTATGGAAGGATTTAGCTATGAAATGCTAAAGATATGTCAGAAGGTAGAATTTTCTTTTGTTTAAAAGAGAAATGGGTAATATGTGCCAAGATTTCCTCTCTTCTCCTACCTCTTGCCACTAGTTAGCCTTCTTCTTACAATGTGTTTTCTCAAGGCCAAAGATGAACAACTATGAGATTTGCCTTTCTAATCTCAGGAAAGGAAGCACAGGTTTTCTAACCCTTCTCCAGGCCTGGAGGAACTGAGCAGCTGCATTTTGCAAAACTACATAGTTCTCATCTTGGGGACATGAGAAAAGAGATATATTTCAATAGGATGTCCCAATCGAATTTCCATGCGGCATTACCATATAATGCATATAAATTGCACTGTTGGTGGCAAATCCCCATGAAATATGAGAATCCCTACTGATGAAGAGTCTCAGTGAAAAAATTCCTGCTGTTTATCAAATTAAGGGTTTGCCACGTCTCAGCCTCAGGCTTATACATATTCATGCAACGACACTTTCACCTAAACAACTTTTAAACCTAAGTGGTTACTTTTTAATTGTGTTTTTTCCCCTTTCAGCATTTTGCAGCCATAGCCCCTTTGCCAAAGAGACTACATCCGTGGTGTTTAGCATTTCAGGGATGTGCTGATGAGATATAGGAAATATGGACTAACTGCCCAGAGGAAAAAAAGTCAAGCCCTTTCCCGTTTCTGGCACTACATCTTGCTAGCAATACCAGATGTCTGCGCTAACTTCAGCAGACAGACCAGGTGCTGGGCTTTGAGAGCTTGAAATTATAAGCAGGAGCACAAGATGGGCCTTTGTCCTTTCCTAAAAAAGGGCAGTGAGGTAGCAGCTTGTTTGGGGGATAAACAAGAGGAGCAGTGAGGCCAAGAGTCTAAACACTGAGCCCCAGTTGATGTCACTTCCATCACAGAGAGGGTAATGCTCTTTAGCAAGCCCTGCACAATTGCCCGACTCATCTCTTTCCCTCATGTCTGTTCCAGCGCTTTTGTTGGCTGAGTCCGAAGAGGAAGAGTTCCAAGAAGACAGCTTTACCTCATACAGCGAAGCACATCCAAGCCTCTCTGGGTGGACTGCTTCCTTAGAACTCAGTACAGCTTACACAAACAAGTCTCTGGGCAACAGCTGAAAAATTGGATTTAGAAAACCAAACTCGTAAAATGCCTGGTATATGTTAAGAACGACAGAACATAGGATGGGAAAATTTACAGTAGAAGGCAATGTAGCCAAAGAGATGAAATGTTCTCCACGATCTGAGGAACATACAGTTAAATGACAATAACCCTGCATTTTTCAAACAGTTTTGCTGTTGGTTCTCTAGGCAGGCAACTCTACCTTCCAAATGGGATCTTCAGAGAATCAGATTCCTGGGTGATATAGATTTTCAAAAATGATACGCCAGCTTAAAATGATTCCCTTGGCTCAACGACTATGGTACAGTGGAGAAAAGCCACACACCTTGGCAAATGGCTGGATAGATCAAACCAACTGTGAGTTAGAATTCATCCCAGGCCTGTGTCTCCTCCCTGTGGTAGATCCATAGGTTGTCAAGATAATCCTAAAGCAGAATTTATACTCCCCTATTTCCTCTATCTGTAATTTATTTTAACAACTGTCCACTCCTATAGACTATATGTTCCTGATACCCGTTTACATCACGTCTACCACCTCTATTATATTATACTTTCCCAAGGACTCAGTACAGTGCTCTACATACGGGGAGTGCTCCATAAGTACTCTTGATTGATTGATTGAGAACTGTAAAAAGTTTAGAAAAGAACATAGAGATGAACTGCAGGAGAAATAGGCAGCAAGAAGGCCCCGATAACCCTGCAGAAGCATAGTTTTGCCTAACTCAGTCCACATTAATCCCACATTTGTTAAACTTTGAGCCATCTCCATCCTCTGCCCCAACTGACTAGTGTCAGGCATAACTTGACTCACCGTTGTGACAGACCTCAATAAAGAAAACTAAGGCAGACTGAAGTCACTCAGTGACTGAGTCTGCCTGGATAAAGTGTCACATTGGCATCTGTTTTTCTGGGTGAAGGGTAAGCTCTTTAAAGCCTTTTGTGTTGGAACCGGAACCCAATTCCCTTAGCTATCTGGGATGAACTGCCATAAAATTTAGTAAAAGAGGAATATCAGCTTACCAGTGCAGAACACAGACTGTCATGTAGCAAAAATTCCCTGAGCAACTCTAGCTCCAACTTTTATGATTATTCAGCAACTGAAACCTTCCAGTCATCTGTTCCAATATTTATAGCTGGGCCAGGTGGGATTTGGTACTTTTAAGCGGACTGAGTAAACTTGTAAGAACTGGAAAAGCCATCAGGCAATGAGGGCCTCGTGGGAAGGGATTGCGTCTCTCAACTCTAATATGTTGTACTTTCCCACATGCTTAGTACAGCATTCTGCTGATGGTAAGTGCTCAATAAATACCACTGGGCTTAATCTAAGTGCTTAGTACAGTGCTCTGCACACAGTAAGCGCTCAATAAATATGATTGATGATGATGATGATGTAGTTGTTGTGACCTCATACTGTAGAGTAGCATCACCTTCATTGTAATTCATTGTTTTATTTATTTATTTTTTTCTGTAGGCCAGATAATCCCCTTAGTATTTCCCCAGAGAAAAATCTCCAATTTTAGTTTCCCTTTAATTAAGCCATGGTATTCTATTTAATTGTGATGAAGTCATTTGCCAAACTGATCATTTGACCCATTCAGCAAAGCACTGAGAAGACTTATTGGTTCACCTCTTCCTTTTGATTCTTAAGGAACTACCTGCATTTGAACTTCTTGTAGACTGTGATGCATAGTCAAGGTTGAGGTCAGTAGCTATAACAGTGGTTTTCACATCCCAACTACCAACTCAGTCTTGTAAATAAGCAAGAACCTACTTGCACTGGACACCAAAACCATTTGGCCTAATTGGTACTTGTTCAGGTTCACAGTCTGCTAAGAATCTGGGCCAAGCAGCATGGCGTAGTGAATAGAGCACAGGCCTGGAGTTAGAAGGTCATGAGTTCTAATCCTAACCCTGTTACTTGTCTGCTATGTGGCCTTGGGACAGTCACTACACTTCTCTGTGCCTCAGTTATCTCATCTGTAAAATGGGGATTGAGACTGTGAGCCCTTTGAGGGACAGGGACTGCGTCCAATCCGATTTGCTTGTATCCACCCCAGCGCTTATTACAGTGACTGGCCCATAATAAGTAAGCGCTTAATAAATACCACAATAATTATTATTATTATTCCTGACTTTAAGAGTTTTATCCGGGTGTGTGGAGGGGACTGATATAACCAGTGTCAGATGGACAGTTCCTTCTGCCTCTTATTCATTCATTCAATCGTATTTATTGAGCACTTACTGTGTGCAGAGCACTATACTAAGCGCTTGGGAAGTACAAGTTGGCAACATATAGAGACGGTCCCTACCCAACAGTGGGCTCACAGTCTAGAAGATGAGGGTTGCCTCTTGCTTCACTTTAACATTTGTTACCCACGGTGTCTGTAATCATTTAAATTTCTTCGTCCTAGTGTTATAATCTTTCCGAAACCTCTGTTCTAAGAGGGTTTCGCCATTCTGATTGCTGCACGCCACACTGACATGTCTTCTGAGGCTGCTTCCTGGCTATGAGGGGCTTTCTCATTTCATTAGGGTTTCTGTTTCATGTTTTTTTAAAGTAACAGCATGTGTGGCTTAGTGGAAAGAGCCTGGGCTTGGGAGTCAGAGGTCGTGGGTTCTAATGCTGACTCTGCCATTTGTCTGCTATGTGACTTTGGGCAAGTCACTTAACTTCTCTGTGCCTCAGTTACCTCATCTGTAAAATGGGGATTAAGACTGTGAGCCCCATGTGGGACAACCTGCTTACCATGTATCAACCCCAGCGCTTAGAACAGTGCTTGGCACATAGTAAGCACTTAACAAATGCTAATATTATTATTATTATTATTATTATGTAGTGGACAGAGCATGGGCCTAGAAGGTCCTGGCTCCGCCACTTGTTTGCTGTGTGACCTTGGGCAAATCACTAAACTTTTCTGTGCCTCAGTTACCTCACTTGTAAAATGGGGATTGAGACTGTGATCCCCATGTGGGACAAGGAACCGTATCCAACCCAATTTGCTTGTATCCACCCCAGTGCTCGGAAGAGTGCTTGGCATGTAGTAAGTACGTAACAAATACCATAATGATGAATTATTATTATTTCCCCTATCTACTTTTTCTATGATTACCATTTATATGATTACCCCATTTGGGAAGCACTGAGAAGCAGTTATTTGGATATGCTGCTGTCGTTTATTCTCCTCCCATGTCTATTATTAAATTAATTGGATTTTTTGAGCACTTACTGTAGGCAGAGCACTCTGCTGAGTGTACAATCTAATAAAAGTTGGTAGACATATTCTCTGCCCACAGTGAGCATACAGCCTCACTGAGTAAAAGGGTGCTGTAACAATAATTGCTCTGATACTGGTGGTCTGGATGCGTTCTAGGACCTTATTGTCTGTAATACCATCTTCACCACTGGATCTTAAATACTGCCTGTAAAACACATTGGTACAGCTATTCTACAAGCTGAAAGTGGGCCTCTGGCAAATTCGGGTCTCACTACAATTATCCTATGGAATTTTGGAATTCCACATTGTGTCTCTGAGCCTCCCAGTGGGCACAGTCAATCAGTTAATGGTATTTACTGAGCACTTGCTGTGTGCAGAGCACTGAAATAAGCACTTAGGAGAGTAAAATGCAACAGAGTTGGTAGACATGTTCCCTCCCCACAACAGGATTATAGTCTAGGAACATGGACCACCTTTTCGAATTTGAAATGCAGTAGAGCATGGGCCTGGGAGCAAGAAGGACCTGGGTTATAATCTCACTTTGCCACTTGTCTGTTGAGTGACCTTGGACAAGTCATTTGATTTCTCTCTGCCTCAGTTCCCTCATCTATCAACTGGGGATTGAGACTGTGGGACATGGACTGTGTCCAAATTTATTAGTTTGTATTTACCCCAATGCTTATTACAGTGCCTGGCATATAGTGATTGTTTAACAAATTAAAAAACATCATCTGTTGGCCTACCATTATATCACTGACAACATTTTACAGAAGGAGCAGAGTTGTGACACTGATATTGATCCCTTATTGTTGTTCATGATTTCCAGCTGAGGGCTTATTAATACATAATTAATTGCCAATACCTAGTGCTGTGCTGATTCTGAGAAACAATTTATAAGGTTCTCCTTTAAAACTTTACCCAGAATTCTTCTCCTGCAGAAACCACCTCACCTAATTCCAACATTTCAGTTTACCGCTGCCCCTGCCTCCCACCGGATACAGAAGAAAATGTTACATATTTAATTTATATAATTTGTGTGGATGTTTATACGTCTCCATTTGTCCAGACTTGTCACCCCATTAGATTAATTGTCAACAATAGTATTTGACAATCAGTAGTATTTATTGAGTGCTTACTATTTGTAGAGCACTGCACTACATGCTGGGGAGAATATAATACAACATAATTGTTAGTCAACAGTTATTTATTGAGCACTCACTAGATCAGGACTATCCTCTTCATTGGCATTTATGAAGCCCCTTGCAGAGCACTATATTGGGTAGGGTCCCAGGTACCCATAGTAGAATAGATAAGGTACCTACCCTTGAAGAGATTGAAGTCTAAGGGGAATGATAATAATAATAATAATAATAATAATAATAATATATGTGAAGCACTAATTATATGTCAGATACTGTTTTAAGTGCTGGGGTAGGTACAAGCTATTCAAGTTGGACATAGTGTCTGCCTGACGTAGGGCTCACAGTCTCAATCCCCATCTTACAAATGAGGTAACTGAAGCACAGAGGAAGTGAAGTGACTTGGCCAAAGTCACCCAACAGACGAGTGGTGTAGCTGGGATTAGGATCCAAGTCCTTTTGACTCCAAGGCCTGTTCCCTATCCACTAGACCATATATAGAAGGTAAAAGATTAAGGGCATAGATACAAATTATAAAAGCAAAGCAAGCAACAAATACATATTCCAATATATACATAATTACTAAATGCTAAAATGGCTAATGATGTGCTATGGCCAGTATAGGAAATAAGGCAATGTCTTTTAAACTCCCTGAGGGCAGGGATCACATCTGACATAAATTCTAAAATTATGATACTGTTTACTATTATGGCTTTGGCTCCCAGTAAATGTTGGATATTGATGTATGTTCGTGCATGTATCTTCACCCATAATGTAATAATAATGATAATGGTGGTATTGGTTAAGCACTTACCAAGTGCCAACCACTGTTTTAAATGCTGGGGTAGCTACAAGGTAATCAGGTTGTCCCACGTGGGGCACACAATCTCCATTTTACAGATGAGGTAACTGAGGCACAGAGAAGTGAAGTAACTTGCCCAAAGTCACACAGTTGATAAGTGGTGGAGCCAAGATTAGAACCCAGGATGTCTGACCCCCAAGCCCAGGCTCCATCCACTAAGCCCCACTGCTTCTCTTTGTATGCTCAGATGTCACATTTTGAGACCTCTGGATCTGAGATTACGAATCTGTATATCTTAATCCAGCCATGTATTGATCTTCGAAGGAGCCCCTCTCAAATAGCTATTTACTGGGAGAGCAGAAGAGAATATTGACTTCATTCATTTTGCATCCGATCTCCTGGGGCTATCTAACTCTTTCCTGGGATAGGCTACATTTATTGGCTAAACCAATATATCCTGTCCTGCATTCGTTGTTGAAACATTCTAATTACTGATTTTGAAATGTGCACAGTCATTCGACATTGACATTTTGAAGAATTACTAAGTCTAGGTCTATGCTCTTTAAAGGATTTCAGTTCATCTTAAAAGTGCCCTGCATTACCTGGGCTTCGAAAGACTTCACTGGAAAACAAATTGTATTCAAATTCAATCGATCACCCAAGTCAGACCAATCTGCATTTGTCTCTACCAGGCGCCAGTCACTCTTTTGAAACTACCTTCAGGCTAACTTCATGGACTGGATTTTTAAACATTCGTCGTAAAATAGCCATTCAAACGAGAGAAGCTATTTATTGTCATACTAGGAAATAAGGAGTATCCACATCTGGTCCTCAGAAGAGCAGAAATGCCCAAGTATATGTGTTTTTCTAATCCTGGAATGTGCAAGGCAGACCCCCTGATTGGCTGGCTGTGGGCAGAAAATGTGCCTGTTATAGTGTACTCTTTCAAGCATTTAGTACCGTGCTCTGCGTACAGTAATTGCTCAATAAGTACAATTGACTGACTGGATTAAGGATGCAAACAACCAATTGCTTGTGGATCCCATTCAGCGATGGTCTTTCTTACATCGCAGGTGGCTGATTGCCTGAAAACCTGGGTAAAACAGAACGACTAATGGCAAGAGTGAAATGAACCCAACCATAGTTAGGTACATCAAGTGGCTCTAGCTGAACTGCAAGCTTATTGTATTTAAGGAAACCCAAATCACATTTTGTCGAGTACTTTTCTTCTCCATTTTGAAACTTGGGTGTATTCCAAGGAAATTCAGTGCAGATGTTCTGGATTCTTTCACCTTTAAATCATCAAAATATTGTTTATGAAGAATTTCACAACATCTAGGAAGCGTGCCCTTGGGACTTCTTAAAGTGTTTTCACTGCCCTCTTTCTTTCCCACTGGCAGCTGTGAGTTCTTATAAATGCAGAGCAAAGTACTAGTTTGAAACACAAATTGTAAGGCAAGGAAGCATTTTGAACTTGACAAAATTTGACACACTTCGTTCTCATGTAAAATGACCTTCTCGAAGCAGTGACTGCCTTTTCTCTGATTCATGTAACTCATTAACAGGTTGGTAAAACAAAGCACAGTAATGTCCATGAAACCAAGGAGCCCAAGAAGGTCAATTCAAATACTGTCCACATAATGCATCTTTGTATAATTGTTTCATATAAGTTTCATAATGTGAGTTACAAAACCCCCAAAGGCCTTTGGAGAAGGGTCATAGAATGGACAGAAAAACATTGGGAAAAAAAATTATTCCTTTCTTTATTTGAGTCATCAGAAACTCTGATTAAGGCATTTTCTGGTCATTAATGAATAGCTGGTAGAGAGGATGTCTTTCCACCATTTAAGTAATTCATAGACAATTACTTGATCCAGAATGTATCAGTGT
Source organism: Tachyglossus aculeatus (assembly GCF_015852505.1). Classification (NCBI taxonomy): domain Eukaryota; kingdom Metazoa; phylum Chordata; class Mammalia; order Monotremata; family Tachyglossidae; genus Tachyglossus; species Tachyglossus aculeatus. Next base: position 23,977,285 of record NC_052067.1, read on the forward strand.
TGTTATCTCGCATGATAAAAGTGAATATATGACAAAGACCACTTAAAACAACAACAACCCAATCTTTTGGGAAGTTATAAAAGTCAAAATGTCCTTCATAAAATATGAAGTGCCAGATTTATATTGTGTACTGTTCTACACGAAGAACTCCCATGGAATGAAATTGAATGAGAAACTGAATTGGCTCTTTCCTTATCTCTGGAAGATGAGATGATCAAGTGCCAGTAGAAAAGTTTGCATTATCCCCACATTTCCTTCCATTTCCACACTGTACTACCTAAGTCTCTCACTGGACCATTGTTAAAGGAGATTGTTACTGACTAGAGATTTCCTGGGCTGCAAATACTGTAGAAGTGAAATGGGGTACCAACAGAAAATGTTACTGAAAGTCATGAGATAGGGAAGGAACATTATAGGCTGAATTTTAGGAGAGATTCCCTTACCATGAGAACCACTAGTATAGTCTTCTGAGAGAAAGGTAGCAATGTCTTTGGGTTACTTATTAAAAAACTGGACAAAAAGAGCAGGATATATATTGAAGTGAGCTTGCTGTGGACAGGAATGTGTCTGTGGCTATATTGTACTCTCCCAAGCATTTAGTACAGTGCTTTGCAGACAGTAAGCACTCAATAAATACAATTGATTGAATGAATGAATGAATGAGAAGTGAATGTTCCAGAATTGACCAGAGGGTTTACTGGAAGTCACATTTAGAATCCCAAGATTTCACATTAAACCCACTGTTGGGTAGGGACCGTCTCTATGTGTTGCCGACTTGTACTTCCCAAGCGCTTAGTACAGTGCTCCGCACACAGTAAGCGCTCAATAAATATGATTGATTGATTGATTAAACAGCAGAGTTTCCATCTTTTCCGAAAATGGGGTTCTTGAAGAAAGAGGTGAAGCAAGTACTTGACATCTCCAGATAGTTCACCCAGCCAAAAGTAATGATTGAAATTCAATTACAAGTGAACGATGATGCATTTGGAATCAGCCTTCAGTTTCCCTTTTGTTGTGATAATTTTTTTTAGGTGTCTCTCAATGTCATTGCTCACTATCAGGGAGTAATGGTCTAGGGAACTGCTACTGGTTTATGCATTACCACAAAGTGTAGAAAGTGGGTAGATAATAATAAAAACAATTGGAATATGTTAAAAGTAGATAGATCTAGTTTATTCTTTAATTCCATCTCAACGTCTGCCTGGTGATCAAGGCAATCATATTAAAAATTTCTCATCATAAAAGTGCATGCTTAGATTCACCAATACTGAAGAAAAGCTGAAAACTGAGTCCAAATGTGTCAACTGAGTCATGGTATGATCCTTAATATATTATTATTCGAATCTTGATTAGTAATTTCAGTACAAGTAGTCTTGTCGTATGCCGTTGAGTTGTTTCCAACCCATAGCGACACTACTGACACATCTCTCCCAGAATGTCCCACTCTCCATCTGCAGCCATTCTGATGATGTAACCATAAAGTTTTCTTGGTACAAATACCGACGTGGTTTACCAGTGCTGCCTTCCATGCAGTAAACTCGAGTTTCCACCTTCATCTCTTTTCCATGATGCTGCTGCCCAGCACTGGGGAGTTTTGATTTGTAACAGATTGCCTTCCACTTGCTAGCCACAGCCCAAGCTAGGATTGGAATAGATAGGTCTCTGCTTGACTCTCCCTCCCTTAGCCAAGCCTGGAAGAATACTGGAAACTCTCCAGGTATGACCATGAGAGGAGAGTAGATGTTGTAGGGACATTTTATTATAGGACTACTATAATGATGGTATTTATTAAGTGCTTACTATGTGCAAAGCACTGTTCTAAGCACTGGGGAGGTTACAAGGTGATCAGGTTGTCCCACAGGGGGCTCACAGTCTTAATCCTCATTTTACAGATGAGGTAACTGAGGCCCAGAGAAATTAAGTGACTTGCCCAAAGTCACACAGCTGAGAAGTGGCAGAGCCGGGATTTGAACCCATGACTTCTGACTCCAAAGCCCATGCTCTTTCCAGTGAGCCACGCTGCTTCTCCTATGTGTCAGTACTGTACTACGTTCTGGGAAGAAATTGGTTGGTGAAAGTTAGATATGATCTTTAGTGCCCAAAGGATTTATAATCTAATAATAAAGAGGTTGGGGGAGGAACAGGGAAAGATGAAGCAATAAAAACACAATAATGTACAAACATGGAAAAGATAAATGTAATAAAAGCAGTAGGGTACTGTGGCTAGAGGAGAGGAGTTTCAGGCTCCTCTTGACTCAGAGTCCAACAGTCTCTGCCACAGTCACGGCCCTTCTCAACATTGTGAAGGTTGAGGAGGTGTCTCCTTGCTGTTGATTTCTCAACCTTCCCTGATGAAACACGAGGTTGAGGTCACAAAATTGCTTCCTCACTACTCTGAATTTGTTTCAATTACCAGAAAAGAGGCAGCTTGGTAGGGCAGAGTAGGGGGATATTTTCTTCATTAATCAGTGGTGTTTGCTGAGTATTTACTGTACAAAGCACATAGAAAAATACAATACAATAGAGTTGGTAGACACATTCCCACCCCACAAGTATCTTATAGCCTAGAGTGTGAGACAGATGTTAATAAAAATGAATACGTTATGGAGAGGTATGTAAGTGCTGTGGGGTTAGAGGTGGTGTGAATGTCATGTGTTTAAAGGACGCACGTACAAGTGCGAAGGTGACACAGAAGGGAAAGGTTGTCAGGGGGAAAAAAAAGGCTTAATCGGAGAAGGCATCTTAGAGGAGATGTGATTTTAAAAAGGCTTTGAAGGTAGGAAGAGTGGTGTATATGGAGGGAGGACTTTCTGGTCAGAGAGAGGATGTGGGAAAGGGGTCAGTGGCAAGATAGATGAGACTGAATCTAAGTGAGCATACTGGTGATAGAGGAGTGAAGTGTGTGTGTTGGGTAATAGAAAATCAATGAAGTAAGGAAGGAGGAGGCAAACTGATTGAGTGCTGTAAAGCCAGTGGTGAGGAGCTTCTGTTTGATGGGCAACGACTGGAGTTTCTTGAGGAGTGGGGAGACGCGAACTGAACTTTTTTTAGAAAAACATTTGCGTGCACCTTTACCTTCATCAGTAAGCATAGAATCATCTATTAAATAAGGCTGAATAATGAAGCCATAATGACCCCGCATATCAGGGCCCCCAGAATAATCAGGCCAAGTACAAAAGCAATGAAATGTGTATTCATTCATTCATTCAATCGTATTTATTGAGCGCTTACTGTATGCAGAGCACTGTACTAAGCACTTGGGAAGTACAAGTTGGCAACATAGATCAGGATGTAGAGGGTGAAAGGAAGAGGTCAGCACTGGGAGAGCCAACAGCAGGACACAGTGAGTGTAAATTGGGGTTCAGTGGGAGAAGCGAGTGGATCAGCAGAAGGAAGGGAGGTGACTGAGAGTCTTAAAGCTAAAATGCAACATCTGTTACGGCAAATAGAAAAATACTGGCTTTATTTCAGTGGAGCAATTCGCTCATTTTAAAATGAGGAAGCAAATAAGTTGAATTTGGGAGAAAGGTGGGTAATAATGTTTAATCGTCCTGCAAAATCCATTCTTTTTACAAAGTGTGTCATTAAAATGCCTACTTTATTTTTCTTTTCCTTTCCATAACTATTTTTCTCTTCCTCAATTCCTTTCCTTCTCAGTTGCTTTTTGATGGGGTCAAGGGTGACTGGATTTCAAATTACCTCCCTAAGGGAAGTGTGGAGAGCCAGAGTCAGCAATCAGGAGACAGAATTTTCTGAGCAGTTCATGCCCTAAACCAAGTGTGGAGGGTTAACCAGGAAATGGCGAAACATGGTCTCTGTTTTCTGCCGCTATTGTGGAACTGAAGACGCACATAAGTGGTGGAAAAAAAAGTTAATAAGAAAAGTAAGTAGACACATATGAATCAGGTTCTGAAGACTACTGAAGTCAGAAGTACATAAACATGCATTTTTTGAGAAGCAGCATGACGCAGTTGCTAGAGCATGGGCCCAGGGGTCATATGGTCATGGGTTCTGATGTTGATGATGGTATTCGTTAAGTGCTTACTATGTGCCAAGCACTGTTCTAAGCCACCACCTGTCTGCTGTGTGACTTTGGGCAAGTCACTTAACTTCTCTTTGCCTCAGTTATCTCATCTGTAAAATGGGGATTGAGACTGTGAACCCCACGTGGGATAGGGACTATGTCCAAGTCAAATTGCTTGTATCCACCCCAGCAGTTAGTATAGTTCCTGGCACATAGTGAGCACTTAAAAAATACCAAAATGATTATAAACTTGAATTTTAAACAAATACTGGGGCTTTCTAGAGTAATTGGATTGATTTGAGCAGGTGGGATTTGTCTGGGAAGACTACATAAAAGGAGTGTTTGGAGAAGGGAAGGAATTTTTTTCTTGCCAGAAAAGAGAGGGTTTGAGAATTGGGGAATTATAATATGCAATACTAACTGTGATATGTGTTAAGCTAAAATAAGCACTGGGGTAGATAAAAGCTAATCAGGTCAGACCCAGTTCCTGTTCCTCACAGAGTTGGCAATCTTGGTTTGTAAAATGGGGCAAAGCTGAGCTGTGGGGGGTAGGGACTGGTCAGAATTCTAGTTTAGTTGGGTTTCAGGGCCATTCCTGGAAGCAGCAGAAATTCATCATATTTGGGTAGTTGCACCAAGGTTTAAGCAAGTGTGACTGAGACTCCTTTGACCACCCAGAAGGAAGTTAGGCATTCCTTTACTCATCCCATTATCCCAGTCACTCTTATTTATTGAGTGCTTACCGTGTGCAGACCACTATACTAAGCACTTGGGAGAGTACAACATAAGACACATTCCCTATCCACAATAAGCTCACAGTCTAGAGGGGGAGATAGACATTAGTATAAATGTATAAAATTACACCCAACCCACATATTCAATCCATCACTAAATCCTGTCAGTTCCACCTTCACAACATTCTCCATCCAAACTAATACCATGTTAATATAATTACTCATCCTATCCTGCCTGGATTATTGCATCAGCCCCCTTGCTAACCTCTCAGCCTCCTATCTCTCCTCACTCCACTCCATAGTTCACTCTGCTGCCCGGATCATTTTTTGACAGGAACATTCAGGACACGTCACCCTACTCCTCAAAAAGCTCCAGTGGTCATCTATCCAACTCCACATGAAACAAAAGCTCCTCTTTGCTGGTTTTAGAGCATTCCACCACCTTGTCCTCTCCTACCTCACCTCACTTCTCTCCTTCTACAACCCAGCCCGCACACTTCTCTCCTCTAGTGCTAAACTGTTCGCTCTGCTTCTATCTTGCCTGTTTCTCCGCCAACCCCTCACCCACATCCTGCCTCTGGCCTGGAACAACCTCCCTCCTCAAATCCAACAATTACTCTCCCCCCATTTTAAAGCCTTACTGAAGGCATATCCCATCCAAGAGGCCTTCCCAAACTAAACCCCATATTTCCTCATCTCCCACTCCCTTCTGTGTCATCCTGATTTGTTTCCTTTGCTCTTTACCCCTCCTCGTCCCGTAGCACTTATGTAGATATCTGTAATTCTATTTATTTGCATTGATGACTGTCTCCCCACCTCAAGACTGTAAACTCATTGTGGGCAGGGAATGTGACTGTTTGTTGTTATGTTCTACTCTCTCAAGCACTTAGTACAGTGCTCTGCACACAGTAAGCTCTCAACAAATATGATTGAATGAATGAAAGAATAAGTACTCTTCACACACTTCCACTCATGATTGAAATCTCATTGTTGGCAGTGTCATCTTCAAACTGAAAGACGATTCTATTCCTGCTGTGGTTTAATTGCAGACGTGTCCTGTGTACTGGAATTAAGTCCAAGATGAAATCAGGACATCTTCTGACTACTTAGTATGTAACCTCACAGTGTTTCCTATTAAGGGTGAGGGTGTTTCACTGAAGTTGGGATGAGATGAATGCTCCTTTTTATTATCTGATAAAAGATGAAAAATCAGCACCTCATCTTTGAGAACCGTGATTAATCAGGTGAGGTATTTGGTAGTTATACTAAAAATAATGGCATGCTTATTTTTGCAGGCTGTAAAATGAAAAAAAATAAATTGTCGACTATTTAGAGGAGCTCTTTAATGGCCATTATAAATCTATTTTAGAAAGGAAGCTTCAAAATTGCCATTTAGTTTTAAATGCTTTTCTATCAAAAGTAATGAATATTACAGAGGCTATTCCAGAACACTGTACTGAGCATAATTAAAATATGGAAAAACATTAAACATAATCATGAGAAGAATAAAATTAAGTAATAAGAATCCAAATTGAACGTGGTGCTGTGAATTGTAAAAAATCCATTTCTTCATTTTCAAGGCATTTTCAAGGCACTTAAAAATCTCCAACTTAACCCAAGAGTTGCTGAGTAGTTGCATTACAGAATAGAATGCATTTCAGTGATACTCTAACTGCATCTTATGAGCACGTATTCTCTGTTAAATATAACAATTCCAGAGATTGGAAGTCAGTCAATTAGCGGGTTTAAAATTGAACGGTAACTTCCTGTTCAGTTTTACTGAGTTCTTGGGCTCCAAGATCATTTAAAGTGAGTGGAAGAAGAGGCTAAACAATTTGTCCTTGGTTATTAAAGGAGGGAAGCAATCTAATGGGAATCCTCCACTGATGGAAAAGCTGGAATCAAGATAGCACCCCAGGTTTTCATTCCATTTTCATTCCCATAGTAAGTCTTCCTTTAGCTTTGACCATCATCATCAGTGGTATTTATTGAGCTCTTACTGCTTTTTTAATTTTAAAGTATTTATTGAGCACTTACTTTGTGCTGAGCACTGAAGTAAAGTCTTGGGAGAGTACAATATAACAATAAACAGACATATACCCTACCCACAATAAATTTACTATACTGAGTGCTTGGGGGAGTACAATACAACAGAGTTGGTAGACATGTTCCCTGCTCACAATGAACTTAAAATCTAGAGGGGAGACAGACATTAATAAAAATGAATAATTTATAATATATAATTTATTCACACAAGTGCTGTGGAACTGAGGGTGGTTTGACTATCAAATGCCTAAAGGTCACAGAGCCAAGTGCACAGTTGATGCAGAAGGGAGAGGGAGCAGGGGAAAAGAAGGCTTAAACAGGGAAGGCATCTTGGAGGAGCTGTGACCTTAATAAGACTTTGAAGGTGGAGAGAGTGGTAGTTTGACATACATGCCTAGGGAAGGAATTCCAGAATAACAGAGGATGTGAGAAAGGGGCCTGCGGTGAGGTAGACAAGAGTTGTGGGCAGGGAATTTCTCCGTTATATTGTTGGGTTGTATTATTATTAATAATAATCATATTTACTGAGCACTTACTGCGTACAAATCAGTGTATTAAGTGCTTGGGAGACTACAATATAACATACTTTTCCAAGCGCTTAGTTCAGTGTGCTGCACACAAAGTGCTGAATAAATATGATTCATTTATCAGGGCACAGTGAGCAAGCTGGTATTGGAGTAGTGAAGTGGGTGGACTGGGTTGTAATGAGGTAAGGTAGGAGAGCGAGCACTGAGATTGAGTGCTCTAAATCTTATGGAAGAGAGATAAGGATGATATCGGTGGCTTTCTTTGGCCTTCCACGGCTGGCATTCTTCTGCAAAATGTGTTTGCATTGGACTTGCCGTGACTTTAGCAGTCAGCATTCCTACTTGGATAGGTCCAGCACCCAATCAACTCTGGCAGTAAAGAAGCAAGTCTTCTGGTTCCCTACTTAGTAGCTCTATTGGGAATAGAACCTGAAAACATTTGTGACTATCATCTGCCTTTTTACAATGAAATAACTTAGGATAACTTGTCTTATGCCGTTGAGTCGTCTCTGACCTACAGTGACGCCATGGATACATCTCTCCCAGAATGCCCCACCCTCCATCTGCAATCATTCTGGTCGTGGATCCATAGAGTTTTCTTGGTAAAAATACGGAAGTGGTTTGCCATGGCCTCCTTCCATGCAGTCAACTTGAGTCTCCACCCTAGACTGTGTCCCATGTCGTTGCTATGCAACACAGGTGAGTTTTGTCTTGTAACAGGTTGTCTTCTACTCGCTAGCCACTGCCCAAACTAGGAATGGAATGGCTATGCCTCTGCTTGACTCTCCCTCCCATAGTAGAGACTGATAGAGTACTGGAAACTCTCAGATGTGGCCCAGAGAGGTGCTCTGACAACTTGCAGCAGTACAAATACCCCCATCCTACCTTTTAGCTTGCCCTCTCTCAACCTGCATTGTCCAAGAATTTTTCTACTTTAATCTCCATACTAAACAACTCCTTCCTTTCCTAAGGGTTAACTGAGCTTCACTGGGAAGACCAAGACATTTTCTGCTATTCTAGGACACTTGGTTGTATTTCACAGAAGGATGTTGTGAGCTTAGCCTTAATACTACTGCCCCGAATGCCATCTGAGACTTTGTTGCTGGCAATCTTGATGTTACTGGTGATTTATTCATTCAATCACATTTATTCATATTAGTATTTATTCATTCAATCGTATTTATTGAGCGCTTACTGTGGGTAGAACACTGTACTAAGCACTTGGGAAGTACAAGTTGGCAACATATAGAGACGGGCCCTACCCAACAGTGGGCTCACAGTCTAAAAGGGGGAGACAGAGAACAAAACAAAACATATTAACAAAATAAAATAAATAGAATAAATATATACAAATAAAATAAATAAATAGAGTAATAAATACGTACAAACATATATACACATATTCAGGTGCTGTGGGGAGGGGAAGGAGGTAAGACAGAGGGGATGGGGAGAGGGAGGAGGGGGAGAGGAAGGAGGGGGCTCAGTCTGGGAAGGCCTCCTAGATTTAGAGACTCTACTGTTAAATCTGCTCAAGAAGTTCATTCAATCATTCATTCAATTGTATTTACTGAGCACTTACTGTGTGCAGAGCACTGTACTAAGTCCTTGGTAGAGTACTGTACAACCATAAACAGATACATTTTGTTGAGTAGGGGTTATAATCTCAGAGAAGATTGAACACTACTACATCTTTAAGGATCTTTAATTTAGTATGACTTAATGCCCTATTGTCACCAAACTCTGTCAATCCTCCAAAAACCAGTTTGACTTTTTAAAAAAGGTTTCTACTTTTTTACCCATCCATGCATCATTGGATAGCGTACTAAGTGACAGAATTCCAAAATGGCATCAAATTCTGGGCTGATAAAATCTTTCCAAGGGTAATAGGGATAACAAAAATGGGCTGGCACAAAAATTCAATTTTTTTCACCCTTAATGTCAGTCCAAAAAAATATGCTGACCCTACATAAAAACGTCATCTATTGAAAAAACAGGACCCACTAAGGGATCACTGTTTTAAATGAACTGTGTTTAAAGGGGCTAACTGACCTACCTTCAAGCTTTTCTTTGTAGGAATAATAATAATAATGATGGCATTTATTAAGCGCTTACTATGTGCAAAGCACTGTTCTAAGCGCTGGGGAGGTTACAAGGTGATCAGGTTGTCCCACGGGGGGCTCACAGCCTTAATCCCCATTTTACAGATGAGGTAACAGAGGCACAGAGAAGTTAAGTGACTTGCCCAAAGTCACGTATTAGAGTGAATAACTGAAGCCTTTACAATTGAGGGAGGTATAGGTAGATGCTTAGAAAATATCGGCAACCAGGAAAAGTAGAGGAAGCCATCCTCACCTGCCATTATCATACAGAATAAATTACTTTTATTTTTATGTTAAAAGTTTCAAGAACAAAAGCAGTATGTTGAAGATGTAGTACAGCATTTAAACTAATCTACTAGAAATGTCTGTTCTCTCGTCTACTAATATTGGGAGCCCGTGTGGGACAGGGACTATGTCTGACCTGATTGGCCTGTGTCTATCCCAGCCCTTCGAACTATGCTTGACACATAGTAAGCACTTAACAAATGTAGTAGTAGTAATAATATTAATAACAATAATAATACAGCTGTTAGGGCCTCCTCAATTCAATTTTCATTATTACTGAAGTATCATATCTTTCATCCCACTCAGGGCTACCTCCCAGTTTGAGGCCTAGAAATTGAAACTTGCAGTACCATTTTCAAGAATCAAAAGCATTGTATGCCTTCATGAAAAGTCACCAATTTTGTATTATTTCCTAACTCCACCAAGACGTATTATCCAAGATTTGGTAACATCGAAAAGAGGAAGTAATCTAGACTAGAAAGACTTGCCAAGGAAAAACAAAATTAATTTTCAGAAGGGGGAAAAATAGAATTACTAAATGTGACTCTGGCTCTTCTGCCTTACCAATACTACACTCTTTCATTATTTATTATTTTTTCAAATAGTTTTAAAGAAAGGCTCTCCCACTTGACTTTTTGTTTTTAAGCTCCCAATGTTCTTCACTCATTTTTTGAGGTTGCACCATCAAAGCTGCACTTTCAAATGGGCTTATGAGAATCTTTGCCACACTGAAAATGTAATGTCTCATGGAAATTGGAAAGGGCTGTTGCAATTTCACTCTCTGAGGTATGCAGTAATTTTCCACATTCGGTTTTATCACCCGTGTCTTATTGTATTGCCAACATCTGTAAAAAGAATTCTCCTTATCTGCCAAAACATTTTTTATTTTTTGGCCAGCAGATCTGAAATACTTTTTGGAAGATTTCCCCCACCGCCCCACTTAACCCGTTTTTTTCCCAGAAAGCAATGGATTGGAGTAGCAATAGATCAGCAGTTTGTGACTATGACAAACTGAGTCTCAGCAAGACATACGTGGGCTACAAAACCAAAACAGGTGTTTTATTTTGAAGATGAAAGACCTGAATCACAGTCATTAATTTGTGTTTTGTGCTTTTATTTACCAGCATTTTTCTGTTTGGGGTGGCAGATTTTGCTAAAGATTTCCTACACTTGGCATTCTTTAGATGAATAATGCTTTCATTTTTCTCTGTACATTCAAGAATGTCACATAAATTTTATTATTGATATTGATGACAATCATCATTGTCACCATCATTGGATGCCTGGGAGGATTAACTGGGGGTTTGAAATTGGATTCCTGAGTTGACTTGTTAGGGAAGAGTGAAGGGAGAGGGAAAGAAAAGGCAAGAAGCACAACCACGTGCCCTTTTGCAGAACTTTTAAATGGAGGGGAATGTATCTTTACTGCCGCCCCATCCATGTGACTCACCTGATATGACAATGGAACTGCTTTACTTGGTCTTTGAATATTCACTGAGTGTGTTATACACAATCACAATTAGCCAACGTGACTAGGACGTGGTCCATGTCCCACATGGGGCTCACCGTCTTAATCCCCACTTTACAGATGAGGTAATTGACACACTGAAGTTAAGTGGCTTCCCCAAGGTCACAGAAGATGAAAGGCAGAGTCAGGATTAGAACCCAGGACCGCTGACTCCCAGTCCTGCACTCTTCCAACTAGGCCATGCTGATTTTCAGCCAAAATACCCACCCCTCAACTGAGTGAAGAGGTTTAGCAGTGGTATGGACTAGGCAAAAAACCACGGGTCTGAGAATCAAGTGATTTAAATGACCTGTGCCTCAGTTTTCTCATCCAGAAAGTAGGGATTAAATATGTTTTCCCTCCTTCTTAGACTGTGAGCCCTGCTTGGGATAGTGATTGGGCACCATATGCTTAGCACAGTGCTTGGCAGGTAGTGCTTAATAACTGCAATAATTATTGTTTCTTAGAAATCCCTAAATATTATATCTCCAAATGCAGCCTACTTGGTTAAATTAAGGTTCACAGATATCAATCAATCAATCAATCATATTTATTGAGTGCTTACTGTGTGCAGAGCACTGTACTAAGCACTTGGGAAGTACAAGTTGGCAACATATAGAGACGGTCCCTACCCAACAGTGGGCTCACAGTTTAGAAGGGGGAGACAGAGAACAAAACAAAACATATTAACAAAATAAAATAAATAGAATAGATATGTACAAGTAAAATAAATAAATAAATAGAGTAATAAATACATTACAAACATATATACATATATACAGGTGCTGAGGGGAAGGGAAGGAGGTAAGGTGGAGGGGGATGGAAAGTGGAGAATGCGGGCATCGATCCTGCTACCTCTCGCATGCTAAGCGAGCGCTCTACCATCTGAGCTAATTCCCCAACAGTTATGCTGTGAAATGTTATTGTTTCTTCCACTTTTATTTGCCATGCCAGTTTTCCTCCAAAGTATTAGGACCTTGGAGTAAGATAACATAAAGTTACTCTTTTATGGTTGTGTAATGTCCATTGTTGGGTTGGATGGGGGGTTAAAGGAGGCAGGGTGGGGGAATCTCAGAATGAATCCAAGGATTTTTCACCTGCTGTGGCTTTTGTATCCAGCCACAAAATATTTTGCTAGAATCAAATGTTGGGGAAAATAAGATATTGTCCATATCCAAATCTGGGTCCAATTGAGAGGAGAGAAAGATAAATCAGTCTGGGGGTAAACAGGGTGGATCCACAGTGGAAATTTGAATTTTTTCCCAAGAGCTGAAACAAGGGAATGATAACTGTCTAATTCTGGGAATTGATGACTATGAAATTCAGCACCCTAAAGCACCTGGTTATCTAACTGAGCAAGCCTCTGACTTTATGTGGGAAACTCCATCTTAGCATGAGTTGGAAATCCATTCTTTTACCATGTATTCACATAAGTTCGGGGTGAGAGTTCCCCGCAATGCCGATATTAGAGACTGGAATTTGAAAGCTGGCCATTCTCATTCACTAGGGGTCAGCTGGGAAATCAAGGGAAATGAATCACTGAAAACAGCTGTGTTTGTGGAAAACTTATTGGCAAACGTCCACTTTGTGCCAGTAAAAGAAGCAGCAAAAATCAACTGGTACAATATATTCCTTACGCATTTTACTGATTGTTTAACCTGAGGTTATTTCCTCCTTGCCAGCTTGAATTTTCACCCAGCAGGTACAGTTTAATGTTTTAAAGAAAGATCCTCCTTTTCTTCCTTATCTCTGAGTCAGCTATTCAATCTGTCCATTTATCTATTTATGAATCTTTTTCAACTTAGCCCCAGTGGCTCTATCAAACTGTGATATTTTAGCTTGATAGGAGAGGGAAGGAAGAATCGTCTTCCTAGATATAGCTGCTGGCTTGTGTCGGGAGTAAGCTTAAGCAGTGTGTACTAGGGAGGATAAAAGGCACATTAAAGTAAATCCTCATCCTTTCCACATTAACCCATTGTTGTTTTCCACTTGGGATATGGAGGTCTAGTGCCTCTTCAGCTGTTAGAAAACTGCGACATTATTGGTGGGCTGAATTGCCATCCAAGCTACACTGAATTACTCTTGTCGTTCAAACGTAATGATCAGAGAGAAGAGGAGAGATTACAGTATTGAGAAAAAGAAATGTTTAAAAATCATCCCTTTGGCATCAAGCTGATAGAATTGTAGAATCAACCCTCTCGACGTGCCTCATTCTCGCCTGTCCCGCCATCGACACCTGGCCCACGTCCTACCTCTAGCCTGGAACGCTCTCCTTCCTCAAATCCTCCAAACTACCACACTTCCCCCCTTCAAAGCCCTACTGAAAGCTCACCTCCTCCGGGAGACCTTCCCAGACTAAACCCCCTCTTCCTCTGCTCCCCCTTCCCTCCCCATCACCCCAACTCACTCCCTCTGCTCTACCCACCTTCCCACCCCACAGCACTTGTGTATATATGTACATATTCACATTATAATTCTATTTTTTATTAATGATGTGTACATATCTATAATTCTGTTTATTCATAATGATGCTACTGATGCGATGCCTGTTTACTTGTTTTGATGTCTGTCTCCCCCCCTTCCAAACTGTGAAGCCGTTGTGGGCCGAGATTGTCTCCATTTGTTGCTGAATTGTACTTCCCAAGCTTTTAGTACAGTAAGCACTCAATAAATATGATTGAATGAATTGAATGAATGAATGAATGAATGAAATGACCCTCTGGTTTTGGAGGAAAAGTACCGCTTATCTAGTGGACAGAGCATGGAACTGTAAGACCGAAGGTCCTGTGTTCTAATCCCAGCTCTGCCACTTGTCTGCTGTATGACCTTGGACAAGTCACTTCACTTCTCTGTGCCTCAGTGACCTCATCTGTAAAATGGGGATTAAGACTGTGAGCCCAGAATGGGACAGGGACTGTGTCCAACCCAATTCCCTCGCATCTGCCCCAGTGCTTAATACAGTGCCTGACATATAAGTGCTTAACAAATACCATTATATTGTTATTATTATAATAATTATTACTCTGAATCACTGAAGCCATCTACCTTCTGTTTTGAACATTTGTGTGGAGGGTCAGAGGGGGCAGGAGGTGGGGAGGGGTAGTAAGAGGAGTGGGATCCTTCCCTAAAATGTTGGGGTAAATATTTTTTGAACTGAAGCTGAAAATTACAATGCTACCTTTGTCTGATCAAGAATTAGGCCCCTGATCTGGGTCCACTTGACCCCCCAACCCCCAGTAGGCTTTCAGAATGACCTTCAACCATTTGTCCAGTGTTTCCAGAATGAATCCAAATCTCAGGTGAAGGTGACAAGAAAAAGAAGCTGGAAACTTTCTCTTCCCCTCTGTCCAGACAGATTCCTTTCACCCCTTGCCTAGCCACATTAAAGTTAAAAATAAGGCCCTAAATCTGGGACACTAAGATGTTCTATCCTATTTCAGCCCCTGGGCTAGTACTCTGCAACCCTCGCATATCCATATCAAACAAGATCTTGGCCTATATAGAGATGTCAAAAATCAAATGCTAGGGGTATAAGGCTAGAAAAGATATTTCGTTTTAGTCATTCAGAATTGGAAATTTTTAATATGCTGTAAAGTTCAATAGACCAGAAATACTGTGGACAGCATAGGCACCTACAGACATTGAGCAATCTAGATAAGTATTCTAGAAATAGCAGATTTTTCTGAAATCAGAAAATAGATTCAAAGATAAATTTTCCAAGTGGGCGCAGCAATTTCTTCACAGTGCAAAAGCAGAAATACGTAATTAAAAAGATGGGATCAATAAATGAGTTTTATCTGAAGGTCGAGGAACATGAAGCTTAGTACAGTGCTTTGCACACAATAAGTGCTCAATAAATACGATTCAATGAATGAATGAAGATGTTGCTTTAATACTGGTCTATCAGGTGGTGCAAAATTTCTAGGAGTGTAGTGTAGGAGTGTAGGACAAAGTGAAAAACACGGACTTGTGGTATATTGGAAATATTACTCAGGCTTCAACTCGCATCCCACTCAGAAACAATGCTTGGACCAGACTTACACTTTTCAACATGGAGGACATGGGGAATCAATCAATGGTATGTTTTAATCATTTGTAGTTAATAAGGATTTACCAAGTGCAAATCACTGTAATCAATCCATCAATGGTATTTACTGACCACTTACTACGTGAATTACACTGAACTAAGCACTTGGGAGAGTATAGTACAACAGAATTAGCAGGCATGTTCCCTGCCCAAAACAAAATTATGGTCTAGAGGGGGAGAGAGACATTAATATCAATAATTGGTAATATATAATTTTAAGATATGTGCATAAGTCCTGTGGGGTTGAGGGTGAAATGGATGGAGAAGCAGTGTGGCTCAGTGGAAAGAGCACAGGCTTTGGAGTCAGAGGTCATGGGTTCAAATCCTGGCTTCACCAATTGTCAGCTGTGTGACTTTGGGCAAGTCACTTTACTTCTCTGGGCCTCAGTTACCTCATCTGTAAAATGGGGATTAAAACTGTGAGCCCCCCCCATGGGACAACCTGATCACCTTGTAACCTCCCCAGCTCTTAGAACAGTGCTTTGCACATAGTAAGTGCTTAGTAAATGCCATCGTTATTATTATTATTATTACAGCAATTGCCCAAAGGTGACAGATCCAAGTGCATAGATGACACAGAAGGGAGAGGTAACCTGGGAAACAGGGCATGATCAGGGAAGGATTATTGGAGAGATGTACTAAGCATTTGGGAGATTACAATACAACAGAGTTGGAAGACACATTTCCTCTCCAAAATGAGTTTACAGTCAAGAGGGAAAGGGCTACTCATAACCCTAAATAACTATCTGTAGGCCACAGCTCCCACCCTCCTGGATCTTCATTGCTACAGTAGAATAGAAACCAGAAGAAGTGATGACAGAGGCAGACTCTTTCTCCATGAGTCATGCTAGCATGAATGAACTTCTAAAATTGAATTTATTACCTTCACAATTTTAAGCCAAAGTTAATTGAGACAGCAATGTTTTAACAGGCTACCTACCCCCATATATAAACTAGATTTTTATTCCTATTCATAAGCACTATATTAAAATCTAGGGTTTTCATCTTTGCTAAATTCCACAAGAACTTTGCAAAACATGTCCCAACCTCAATTATCCCCTGAGGAAATAATGAGGTGAAAAGTAGCCTAGGGCTAAAATTAAACTCAGTTCTCACCATGGTTTTTAAATGGCAAAAAAACTTTCATTAGGTTAGGCCCAGGCTTCACTAACATGGAATCCTCCCTATGCAGTATTAATTCATATGAGCACCTTATTCAAGTAGTCACTGCTGATTTTATTTTTGTCTTAGTGGGGACTCATTTTTTAAATGAATTGTCATCAAATTCACTCACTTTAATGTTTATGAAATGTAGCCCAGTGAATAGGAAACAACTGAGGAAATGCTGAGGTCTATCATAGGAATTAGGTATGTCTTCACAAGAGAGAAATAAATTACTTATTATAATTTATTGACCACTGTGTGCAAAGCACTGTACTAGACACTGGAGAGAGTACAATAGAATTACAACTCCTGATGGCTATCCTCAACGACTTTACAACAATCTAGCTGGGAGACTTTAAATTAATTACAGCTAGGGAAAAGAAGGAAATGGGGTTATATAAATGGGTTAAAGCTTAAGTAGTTAGGTTTGTAAGATATGTGCATAGGGCTATGGGAGGTTGTGAGTACTTAAGAACTTTAGGTGGTGGGAAGTTGTACTTGGGGATTGAAACTATTCAGGGTGTGTGATCTTCTGGAAGAGATTTCAGGAGAGCCCTAAAGTTGGAAAGTACAGTGGTTTGATAAATTTGAATGAGGCAGGAGTTGCAGACGCCCCTCAGGGTCATGCCTGGAGAGTTTCCAGTACTCTACCGGTCTCGACTAAGGGAGGGAGAGTCAAGCAGAGGCATACCCATTCTGATCCTAGCTTGGCCAGCGGCTAGCGAGTGGAAGGCAATCAGCTACAAGTTAAAATTCACCCGGGCTGGGCAGTGGCGGCTTGGGAGAGAGATGAGCGTGGAGACTCAAGGTGACTGTGAGGAAGGAGGCAATGGCAAACCAATTCTGTATTTTTACCAAGAAAACTCTATGGATACACTACCAGAATGACTGGAGATGGAGGTGGGGCATTCTAGGAGAGCTGGATCCATGGTGTCGCTATGGGTCAGAGGTGAATCGACAGCA
Organism: Tachyglossus aculeatus; assembly: GCF_015852505.1. Classification (NCBI taxonomy): domain Eukaryota; kingdom Metazoa; phylum Chordata; class Mammalia; order Monotremata; family Tachyglossidae; genus Tachyglossus; species Tachyglossus aculeatus. The sequence goes on from NC_052067.1 coordinate 23,994,721, forward strand.
TTAGACTAGGCAAGGAGGTACAGGCAGTAGCCAGGGAGATGAAAATGAGGCACAGTGAATAGATGGGCTAGAGAGGAATAAAAAGTGCAAGCTCAGGTCTAGTGGGAGAAGAGAAGCAATCAGTCAATCAATGGTATTTATTGAGCACTCTACTAAGTATTTGGGACAGTACAATATAACAAAGTTTGTGGCCTCCCAGCCCCATAGCACTTAGGTACATATCTGTAATTTATTTATTTATATTAATGTCTGTCTCTCCGTTTAGGCTGTAAGCTCATTTTGGGAAGGGAATGTGTCTGTTCATTGTTGTATTGTATTCTCCCAAGCGCTTAGTCCAGTGCTCTGCACATAGTAAGTGGTTAATAAATATGATTGGCTGATGACTGACAGGAGATGATTAAATGTTTAAACCAAATGATCAGGAGTTTCTGCCTGATGTGGAGTGGAATGGGTATGCTTTTGAGGAGTGAGTCGATGTAGGAAAAACTTTTAGAAAATGATCTGGGCAGCAGACGTTTGAACTGGGCTGAGGGGACTGTATGTTCTAGAGAAGGGAAGAGACTAGAAGAAGCGAGAACAGTATGAGGACTGATATGACAGTCAAGCTGGGATATGAAAAGTGCCTGTTTCAGCATGTCAACAAATTAGGAAGAGAGAAAGGGTCAAATTTTGGAAATATGGTGGAGGAAAAGAGAGGATTTGGCGACAGGCTGAATCTGGGGGTTAATAGACGCGGAGGAGTCAGGAATCACGCCAAAGTTGTGGGCTTCAGAGGTGGGGAGTTGGGTGAGTTTGAAGTGCTGACAGGAATCCATGTAGAAATGTCCTGGAGGCAGGAAGGAATGTGAGATTGCAGAGGAGAAGAGGGGTCAGGGCTAGTGAGGTAGATTCATTCATTCATTCATTCGATCATATTTATTGAGTGTTTACTGTGTGCAGAGAACTGTACTAAGCGCTTGGGAAGTACAAGTTGGCAACATATAGAGATGGTCCCTACCCAACAGCGGGCTCACAATCTAGAAGGGGGAGACAGACAACAAAACAAAACATATTAACAAAATAAAACAGAATAGTAAATATGTACAAATAAAATAGAGTAATAAATCTGTACGAACATATATATATACAGGTGCTGTGGGGAGGGGAAGGATGTAGGGCAGGGGGGATGGGGAGGGGGAGAGGACTCCTTGCAGCTAAGGGCCCTACAATGTGCCAGTTTATTGTTGTATTATCCTCTCCCAAGTGCTTAGTACAGTGCTCTGCACACCATAAGCACTCAATAAATTCAATTAACTGACCGATAATGGTCCCAGCCACCACAGCCACAGCAGAGGGTATTGGGGAAAGACATGGTAGATCTGAGTAGTATTTTCACAGAGGTGGCAGTTGAAACCATGGGAGCAGATTAACTTTCCAAGGATATGAGTACTATAAAGTGAGAAGAGAGGGAAACCCAGAACAGAGTCTTAGGGAACACCTATGGTTAGGGGATGGGGGGCCAAGGAAGAAGGATAGGTTAGAGAAATAAGAGGAGAATCAGAGAGAACTGTGCCAGTAACGTTTTCCGGGAGAATGGAGTGATTTACATCATTGAAGGCAGCTGTAAGATGAGGAAATATTTAGATCAGAGTAGTCCTTTAGATTTAGCAATAAAGGTCATTAGGAACTTGGAGAGTGAGTTCTCAGTGGAATGAAGAGGGCAGAACCTAGACTGTAGTGGGTCAAGAAAGAAAGTGGAGAAGAGGAAGTGGTGAGAGTGGATGAGTTTGGACAAGAATGGGAAAGAGGAAGAGGGAGGTAAAATTGGATCCAGGATATTTTTTTTCAGGACGGGGAGTTGATTATTAAAACACTTTTACTGCAGCAAAAGATTGGTACAGTGCCTTCTCTCCGCTTCCAAGCTTTAGTCTGTGTTCCAAAGTTAGGACTCAATTTTTCCTAGCATGAAATTCAATCACAAGGTTCTTAATCAAGTTGCTGACTTACATAGCAATACATTCAAGCACTGGGAAATGGTAGAGAAGTTTCTGAAATCCTATGAGCTTGGAGAAATGCTTAGGCAAGTTCAGGAACAGAAGATTCAATTTACAAAGTGATTCTGTAAAAACAAGATCATTCCGTGCTGTACGCAGCCTATCTCCGTAGTCACAAAATGAACCTGAGTGAAATTCACTGAGTACATTTTAGTTTCCAGATCCAAGAGTCGACACCAATAAACGAAATTAAAAATAAAACCCTGGTTAATAGACCATGCCATTAAATGTCATTCATGTGTGAGGAGTGTAGTTTACTAGTACTTATTTCATTTTAAATATTTCTTTAAGAATCTGAATTAGTTAAAAAGCCTGAAACTTTGATTTGCTACACCATTTGCCATGCTAATAGAGAGTCAGTCAGTCAGTTAGTTGTATTTATTGAGTGCTTACCGTGTGCAGAGCACTGTACTAACTGCTTGGGAGAGTATAATACAACAATAAACAGACACTTTCCCTGCCCACACTGATCTTGCAGTCTAGAGCCATGGTTAAGACATATGAGATAAGGCTGCATTATTTCCAAGGAGAATGCATGAAATCGTGAGCACAACTGTAATTCAAAAGAAGTGTTCCTTGATACAGAAATCTAACTTATGGGCCTAAGAGTGAAGATTTCCTCTGGCACAAAATGACACAGGATAAAAAATATTTCACATAGCTTGGACTTACATTTGATGGTGCTGAGGAATGAGTGAAACTGGAAGGACTGTATCCTGGCTATGGTCATCAATGGTCTGCCCTTTGATCTGAGCTATGAATTCTGATGGCAGGGCCAAGCATTTTTTTTTTTTTTATTATGGCAAGCGAATGGAAGGCAATCTACTACAAGTCAAAACTCCCCTCTCCTGGGAAGCAGCGTCATGAGAGATCGCCGAGGGTGGAGACTCAAGTTTACTGCATGGAAGGAGGCAATTGATAAACCACTTCCATATTTTTCACCAAGAAAACTCTATGGATACACTATCAGAATGATTGCAGATGGAGAGCAGGGTGTTCTGGGAGAGATGTGTCCATGTTGTCGCTATGGGTCGGAAACAGCTCAACGGCACAAGACAATAATAATAATAATAATAGTACTTATTAAGCGCTTACTAGAGAAGCAGCATGGTGTAGTGGCTAGAACAAAGGCCCAGGAGTAAGAAGGTCATGGGTTCTAATCCTGACTCTGCCACTTGTCTGCTATGTGACCTTGGGCACATTGCTTCACTTCTCTGGTCATCAGTTACCTCATCTGTGAATTGGGGATTGAGACTGTGAGCCCCACGTGGGACAGGGACTGTGTCCAACCCGATTTGCTTGTATCCACCCCAGCGTTTAGCGCAGTATGTGCCAGGCACTGTTCTAAGCACAGGGGTAGATACAAATTAATCAGGTTGGATACAGTCCCTGTCCCACCTGGGGCTCACACTCTTAATCCCCATTTTACAGGTGAGGTAATTGAGGCCCAGAGAAATTGTGACCTTGCCCAAGGTCACACAGCAGACATGTAGCAGATCCAGGATTAGAGCACAGGTCCTTCCCACTCCCAGGCCTGTGCTTTATCCACTAAGGCACACTGCCTTTTTTAAACAGCTATTTCTTCCTCTAAAAAAAGCTGTGTACCAACTGTCTCAAAAAAACATCCTTTGAACAACCACAGAGTTCATAACAAGTACTCGGGACCTTAACCATGTCAAATAAACGATGGGTATGCTGGATCTTCTAATGTAAAGCATTTTGATTACCACTTCAAAGGGCAAAACTACCTCTCCATCCTCTTTTAGGATCTAGGTTCGTGCACTCCCTTCTCAGGAATTTTCCCTTTAATTCTTTTAAGGATGCTGCCTGGCTGGCACTATCGTGTTTGTTGGCCACTGATACCTGTACCAAAATATGACCACTCAAGGAGGAAACCGTGAAGATCCAATGCTGTTGCCCAGAATGAAGAGCTTTCATTTACTTCAGAAGGATTTTCAGGAAGAGCAATTAGAGGTCAGTTCTATGAATGGAGTCTATGACAGGCTCTATAAAAACAAGCCTAATTACACCTTTCCACTTTTTCGGCTTCCCTCTATTTTAGTGTCCAAGTTTTTTTCTAGCTTTAAGTTCCTGGATGGGAAGATCAAAGACTGTTCAACACTTTATATAGAGCACCTAGCACAAAGCCCCACAGTGAAGGATGCTTGATAATTATCTGATGATGTCCAAAATTATATATCGATCAGTGATATGTAATAAATGGTATTGATTGAGCATTTGTTGTGTGCAGAGTACTTGGGAGAGTACAATGGAATTGGTAGATATGTTCTCTGCCCACAATGAGCTTACAGTCCAGAGAGGAGCTTACAGTTTAGAGACTGTAAGCATCGCACTGTATGTGCATCATACCATGTACATTTCATTTAATTCATGGATTAAGAAGCGAGAGCACAATAAAGACAAAAGTACCTATTTCTGGGGAAAAAAACTGGGTATCAGACTAGGAATGACAGAAAACACTGCAGCAGAAGTAATTTCTTATCTTGGCTCTTTCATTGGTTTATGCTGTGATTTAAAATGGGGAAAATACATGACCCATTTTTGACAAAGAGGAATGGCGTAACATTCTAATACTACAGAAATTGATAAATGAAATAAATAGGACAAATGAGCTATTAAATCCTTAGAAAGAAAATACCAATTATATTTAGTATACTACGAGTTTGTTTTTCCCCTCAAGCATGAAATGATTTTGCGTAATAATTTGCTGTAGTGCCTTTCACTTGAGGGTTTCAGAATACTCATTAAACCTGACATGGTGTCAAACAATCAATGGTATTTACTGATTGTATTTACTAATATTTACTCTTTATTCTCTCAGTGGAAAGAGCCCGGGCTTTGGAGTCAGAGGTCATGGGTTCAAATCCCGGCTCTGCCACTTGTCAGCTGTGTGACTTTGGGCAAGTCACTTCACTTCTCTGGGCCTCAGTTCCCTCATCTGGAAAATGGGGATTAAGACTGTGAGCCCCACATGGGACAACTTGATTACCTTGTATCTACTCCACATAGTAAGCGCTTAATAAATGCCATTATTATTATTATTATTTATCAGAGCACTGTACTAAGCATTTAGTACAGAACAATATGATTGGTCGACATCGTCCATGACCTTAAGGAGGTTACAGTCTAGTTGGGGAGACACACATTAAAATAAATTACAGGTAGGGAAGTGGCAGAGTATAAAGATATAGACATATGTGCTGTGGGTCTGACGATGGGGTATCAATTGTTAAGGGAGTTTGGACCCAAATATATCAACAATGCAGAAGGGAGGGTGAAGAATCGAAAAGTTAGTCAGGATGTAAGTGATGCAGAAGGGAGGGCGAGTAGGGTGGGGAATTGAAAGGTCAGTCAGGGAAGGCCTTTGGTGGTGGTTTTTGTAGGGCTTTGAAGATGAGAAGTGTGGTGGTCTGTCAGATTTCTAAGGCGGGGGGAGTTCCAGGCCAGAGGGAGGATGTGAACAAGGGGTTGGCAGAGAGAGATAGGTGAGATTGAGGCTCAGCGAGTGGGTTAGTGTTAGGGAAGTTGAATATGCCGGATGAGTTATAATAGGACATTAGTGAGGTTAGGTAGGAGGAGAAGAGCTGATTGAATGACAATAGTTTAAATTAATAATAACTATGGGATTTGTTAAGCGCTTACTATGTGTCAAGCACTGTTCTAAGCATGCCATCACCCCCAGGAGGCCTTCCCAGACTGAGCCCCTTCCTTCCTCTCCCCCTCGTCCCCCTCTCCATCCCCCGCATCTTACCTCCTTCCCTTCCCCACAGCACCTGTATATATGTATATATGTTTGTACATATTTATTACTCTATTTTACTTGTACCTATCTATTCTATTTATTTTATTTTGTTAGTATGTTTGGTTTTGTTCTCTGTCTCCCCCTTTTAGACTGTGAGCCCACTGTTGGGTAGGGACTGTCTCTATATGTTGCCAACTTGTACTTCCCAAGTGCTTAGTATAGTGCTCTGCACAAAGTAAGCGCTCAATAAATACGATTGATTGATTGATTGATTGATTGATCACCCAAACATACCTAAAGGAGTCTCCGGAGCAGTGCCACTAGCATTATTCATTCATTCATTCAATCGTATTTATTGAGCACTCACTGTGTGCAGAGCACTGTACTAAGCACGTGGGAAGTACAATTCAGCAACAAATAGAGAAAATCCCTGCCCACAATGGGCTAACAGTCTAGAAGGGGGCCCTTTTTCCTACCCCCATTAAGTTCGAATAATCCCTTGCTTCCTAGCACTGTTGTAGGAGAGGAGAAGTTAATTAATTAATTGCAGTATTTGTTAATCACTTATTATACGCCAAACACTGTACTAAGAGCCGGAGTAGATAATCGGGTCCCACATTGGGCTCACAGTCCAAGAAGGAGGAAGAACAGGTATTGAATCCCCATTTTGCAGAGGAGGGAACTGAGGCACAGAGAAGGTAAGTGACATATCCAAGGTCACACAGTAGACAAGTGGCAGAGCAGGGATTAGAACACAGGTCCTCTGGCTCCAAGGCTCGTGCTCTTTCCACTAGGCCATACTGCTTCCCTAGGTTAATGGATATGACCCTGAGCAGCCCAGATTCTTCAAATAAATACCAGGTAATGTATGCAGACCTAAGGTGTTATGCATCTTTCATGACCATCCGACCAGTAGTAACAAGAATTGTCACCTCCATTTTGCAACATGGAAACTGTATAATAATAATAATAATTTAAAAAACACTTTAGCACAGAGAAGCTAAATGATTTACCATGACCACGTAATGAGGCAATGAAGGAACTGAGATTGAAACACACGTATCCTTATTTTAGATATTCTTAATCTCTAGTAGTAATAATAATAATAATGATGGTATTTGTTAAGCACTTACTACATGCCAGGCACTGTACTAAGCTGGGGTGGATACAAGCAAATCGAGCAGGACACAGTCCCTGTCCCAGGTGGGGCTCACAGTCTCAATCCCCGTTTTACAGATGAGGTCATGGGTTCAAACCCCGGCTCCGCCAATTGTTAATTGTCACTTAACTTCTCTGTGCCTCAGTTACCTCATCTGTAAAATGGGGATTAAGACTGTGAGCCCCACGTGGGACAACCTGATCACCTTGTAACCTCCCCAGCGCTTAGAACAGTGCTTTGCACATAGTAAGCACTTAATAAATGCCATCATCATTATTATTAAGTAACTGAGGCCCAGAGAAGTGCAATGTTCTATATTGCAATGTTCTATATGTTGCCAACTTGTACTTCCCAAGCGCTTAGTACAGTGCTCTGCACACAGTAAGTGCTCAATAAATACGATTGATTGATTGATTGATTGCAATGACTTGCCCGAGGTCACGCAGCAGACAGTTCCATTCTGTACTGCTAGTATTCTGCAGAGTCCTACATTTCATCAGAGTTATTCTGCAAAATACTCCAGATAAACTGTCATCACTCAATCAGTATAATTTATTAAGCACTAACTCTGTGTAGAGCATTGTACTAAGTGCTTGGGAAATTACAATATAACAGCTTTGTAAGACATGTTCCCTACCCGCAAGGCCCTTCAGCCTAGAAACATATGCTGCAGTATTTAAAATGATTGAAAAGTGTCAAGAGAGCTTTTCTATCTTCCCTCCTTTTGCATTTCTCATTATTCTCTAATTTCCTGATAAAACACTGTCCAAGTTACAACAAGTTTATGAAGCATCAATAGAGGTATGATCACATTTGACCATAGAACACTTTGTTTCAGTTTGTTTTGATTCTGTTCAGAATGAATCATTCCTAAACTGCACTATAAAAACTAAGAACCCTAAGGTAATGGCTGTGCAAACTAGGATAAAGTCCACAATTTGGAAAGATTTCAAAACAATGCTGATTCTTGATAAGAAGCCATTATAAGCTTTGGGGCTCACAGGCTTGGGTGCGTATGCACACAAACACACACACACACACACACACACTATACAGAAGGTTTCTGTTTGGCAAATGAAATCCATGCAGCTGAACAAACTGAACTGTATTGCCCTATTTCTTGCCTCATACCTCCGTCTCCCTTAAACCAATCCAGGAAAGTCAAACCCCATGAGATGCAGCAAAGATATTTCATAAATATCTGCAGATTGATCAAAGTCTATCTGTTTTCTTATTCCCTGTTTGCGCCCAAAGTTGTTTTCATCATCATCATTATCATCAATGATATTTATTGAGTGCTTACAGTACACAGAGCATTGTAATAAACAAACTCACCCCACCTACATTGTTCATGATTTTGTAACATAATTTTGGTTCCCTCTCAGCCTTCACTTTTCCAGACTGAAAAATCCACCACCACAATACAACAGAGTTGGTAGACCCCCCCTTCCTTGCAAACCACGAGCTTACAATCCAGAGGATTTTGAAATCCGTCCTTAATGTCAAACGAGCAGAGTGTTTTATCTATTAGACTAGAATCACAGACTGATACCATTCAGGACGCACAGGTGAATGAATCCTCAGGTCCAACTGCTTTTCCTAAAGCAGGAATAATTTTATAGTCACAAGTTGTAATGGAACTCACATAACAAAAGAACAGAGCACCACTATATTTTAAGTGTCCAATAACTAGTTTTCATCAGCGTATAACACCCATGGGAAGCAGATTAAGCATTCAAGATGAATTTTAAATTTAATTTGAATTTTAAATGGCTCTCTTAGGATTAGGATTCTAAAATGGATAATAATTATGGTATTTGTTAAGCACCTACTATGTGCCAAGCACTGTTCTAATAGTTTGTGAATGAATAATGGCTCTACAAAACATTGGATGTACAGATGTTTGCATTTCTCTTCCAAATGGCCAACACTGCATTACCCTTATACCAATACTTTATCACTTTAGTAAGGCTGGTGTTTAGATATTTTGGGGTGTCTGGGAGGATCATATTTTTGTGCCTGTGTCCTTCACCTCAACCTGACCTCAAAGAGCCTTCCTCAGCCAAATTCAATTTTATACACATGGACATACATGCAAATATCCCTCCTCTCCACTTCATCTCTCCGTATATGCTCTGATTACTTAACCTTTTGCGGAACCTGGGCAAAGGCAGACCAGTGACCCTAGGGAGGCTTTACCAGACCGAAGTTCTCTCCAACTCCATTCTTGCTGAAATCCATGAGCCCTTACATTGAGACACAGGCTGTCTTCCTCAACTCTACTGAGATTGATGTTACCCCTTAGTGATATTCTCTGTATCGTAAGCTCCGTGTGGGCAGGAAATGGGCCTACCAGCTCTGTTTTGTTACACTCTCCCAAGTGCTTAGTGCAATGTTCTGCACACAGTAAATGCTTAATAAGTACCACTGATTGATTGATTAATTGATTGGCAGTAGAAAGTGTAAGAGGAGGAATCTGGATGTCTGCACAGCATTTCAAACCACAACATGTCCAAAATTATCCTCCTCATCTTCCCTCCCAAGACCTCACCTCCTCCTAAATTTACTGCCACTAAAATCCTTACCTTTCCCTCTAATAAGCAACTGTGGAACTCTGATACTTTGAATTATCCCAAGCCATCTCGAGGCTGAATACTTCTTGACTTTTAAACTGCCTAGGCTAATGCATTCCATTTGCTTATCTCCCACTGTGTGAAAACATGCTTCCTGTTGTTTGTTTGCTTTGAACTTATCACATTCAGGCTTTAGTGGGTGTCTCCTATTCCTGGTTGTTTGGGATTTGGTGAACAACAATTCCACGTTCACCCCATCTACATTGTTCATGATTCTGTAACATAATTATGATTCCCTCTCATCCTTCATCTTTCCAGACTGAAAAATCCACCACCATTCTCCCCGCTTCTCCAGCCCACATCCTTGTTAGAATGCTTGACTCTTCTCTCATTTAAAGCACTTATTCGGTCAATCACCAAATCCTGTCAATTCTTTTTTTGCAATAACTCCAGAATCCACCCCTTCCTCTTCAGTCAGTCAATAATATTTATTGAGCGGTTACTGTGTGCAGAGCACTGCACTAACTGTGTGGGCAAGTACAGTGTGACAATATAACAAACACATTCCCTGCCCGCAATGAGTTTGCAGTCAGCCAAACTGCCACCATACTGGTCCAACCACTTCTCATATCCCAACTTGTCTACTGCATCAGCCTTCTTGTAAAGCTCCCTACCTCCGGTCTCTCCCCTCTCCAGTCCATCCTTGACTTCATTTTTTTAAAATATTGTTTTGGGCACATCTCCCCACTTCTCAAAACCCACCAATGATTGTCCATCACTCTCTCCATCAAGCAGGGACTCCTGACCATTGACTAAGGTACTCAGTCAGCTCTGTCTCCCATATTTAGCTTTGCCATCCTGCCACTGTATCCTAGCCTAGTGGGAGGCAACATGGCCTAGTGGCAAAATCACGGGCTTGGGAGCAGAGGACGTGGGTTCTGATCCCGGCTCCACCGCTTGTCTGCTGTGTGACCTGGGGCAAGTCACTTAACTTCTTTGTGCCTCAGTTACCTCATCTGTAAAATGGGGATTAATAAGTCTGTGAGCCCCACGTGGAACAATGTGGACCAGGGACTCTGTCCAACCTGATTACCTCATATCACCTCCAGTGCTTAGAACAGTGCTTGGCACATAGTAAGAGCTTAACGAATACCTCCCAAGCACTTAGTACAGTGCTCTGTACACAGTAAATGCTCAATAAATGTGAGTGAATGAATGAATGAATTATTATTCTGCTTTGCTCCTTTCAAACCAACCTACTCAGTGTGCCTCATCTCTCCCTCCACCAGCTTCTTGCTCACACACTCCTTTCCCCTTCAAAGCCTGCAGATCACTGCTCTCTCTATCTTCAAAATCACATCTCTCCTAGGAAGCTTTTCCTGACTAATCTCTCATCTCCCAAACACTGCTTTGAAAAGCAGCATGGCTCAGTGGAAAGAGCCCGGGCTTTGGAGTCAGAGGTCAGTTGGCTCCACCAACTGTCAGCTGTGTGACTTTGGGCAACTCACTTAACTTCTCTGTGCCTCAGTGACCTCATCTGTAAAATGGGGATTAAGACCGTGAGCCCCCCATGGGACAACCTGATCACCTTGTAACCGCCCCAGCGCTTAGAACAGTGCTTTGCACACAGTAAGCGCTTAATAAATGTCATCATCATCATCTCCCCACCCTATTTCCTCCCCTACTACCTCTTCCACTTCATGTAAGTACTTGAGTACTCATCTCTTCCCCACACTGTAACATACTGTGGCAACCTTTAAATTGTTGCTTCCCTCTTCCCGTAATTTATTTTAGTGTCTTTCTCCTCCATCAGAATGCAAGTTCTTCAAGGACAGGAATTATGCATCTACAGAGTATGTGCTCAGTAACTAGTATCAAAGAGTTGACTTTAAGAACTTAGTACAGTGCTCTGCACACAGTAAGTGCTCAATAAATACAATTGAATGACTGAATGAATGAATGTTGTCAGGATGACACATAAGTGGTGTGATGAGGGACGGGCAGAGAAGCAATGGATCCTAGTGAAGAGTCATCCCTTCTCAATAGCTAAAAGATACCTAACAAAATGTGAAAGTTCCAGAGAAGAACAGTAAACAACTATCCTGAACTAAGCAGAATTTCAGCAAAACCTGAAGTCAGTTAATTTAAAACAAATCACAGGTCACCAACCACTGATTGCACTAATCTTTACCTTCCCTGAATGGAACAGATTCTACTTAACTAAGTAGCCACCAATCTACCCGGTTTCTCTTCAAGCCTGAGTACTGGGTAGTAGAATTAGCACTTTTCAATTATACTGATTGTGAGTTCTTAGGAGACCTTCTCCTGGTGTAGTGGACATTTCTCACTTATCATTAATAATTAGCAATTACATATTAATCATTAACTAGAGACAATACAATCAGATTAGACCCAGTCCCTGTCCCACAGAGGGTTCACAGTTTTAGGAGGATGTATTTAATCCCCTTTTATGGAGGAGGTCACACAGCAGACAGTAGAGGAGCTGGGATTATTCATGATTCCAAGGTCCCTGCTGTTCTTACTTATGCTAAAGAAGCTCCCTTTGGCTGTATTCGATCAATCAATCATACTTATTTACTCCCCTAGACATTGACAAAGGTACCGTGTTTAATTCAGGGTATATAAAATATATGATGACCTTCTAAATCCTTATGTTGATAATCTTTATTATTTTTATTGTAAAAACATTAGTAATTAATATTACTGAACTAATAATATGACAGATGCCATTCGATTTCAGCTTTGCAATGAAGAACAGAATTTGCTTGCTCTTGATTTCCTATCTGAAACAATAAACCTCAATTGTGCCACTACAGTGGTCTCTATAGCAACTACTTATACCTGCATCCTAGAGGGAGAATTATGATCTTCAAATGTGGGGAAAATAACAAGGAGAAACAGAAAACGTTCATGAGAAACACAGACCCTTTTTTCAAGTAAATATTGAAATGCATTCAATGTATAGAGAATGAACTAATGATTGGTATAATTATAAAAATACTTCTCAAAAACATACAGTAATTCATAATTTTTCTTGTCACCTCCAATAAACTATTATAAAGACCTTTCAGTTCCATAACATCAAGCTGATGTTCTATGAAGGGATCACTGAGTATGTGCCAAAGGAAAGTGCTAGCAGACACAATATTAAGTTTTTAGAAGACATTTGGAAAAGTTCTACAGCTAAATCTTAAAAAATAACAACTGAGTAATCAGAGATTAGAGTCATCTTCTGTCCTAAATAGAAAACTGCCTACAAGATAGGGAACTAGAGGTATAAATGAGCACTTTTCAAAATAGAGATGTGTAAATAGTTAATCCCCCAGGGACAGGATTAAGATTGGTTTTGTTTAACTTTTTCAAATGTGTTCTGGAAGAGGGAGGGAGCAGTTAACTGACCCAGTTGGCGGACAACAAAAAGCTCTTCTGGAGATGGGGAAAAACTGCAGAAAGATCAAACAAAACTGAGTGGCTGGAAGGAAAGGGGATGGGCCAGCTTCACTGACAGGGAAGAATGAACCACACTGCAACTATGTGACGAAAGGCTCAGACCTATGTCAAGTTTCCCCAGAGAGGTCTAGAATTATTGCTGGCTGCTCTTTCAAATCATTAATTTGATATGAAGCAGCATCCAGAAAGGCCAGCGAAATTCCGGCTGTCATTAGGAAAGGGCCTTGAGAAAAAACCCCAAACTGCACAGGGGCTATGGCCCGCAAATCTGCTCAACACATCATAGAGGGGAATTAGAGCTAGAGAATGTACAGAGGTGAACAACTTGGATGAACAGGTTGATGAAGCAGATTTTGTTTGAAAATGAAGATTCATCGGTCTGGAAATAGGAAGGCTGAAAGTGGATCGTGATTAAAGTTCACAAAGTTGTGAAGGATGTGGATGGGATGAACATGGAGGTTTTCATCAAATGCCACACCAGCGGGACTAGGGAACCCTCACTGAAGCCTCAGTGTGATAAGTTCAATGCAAACAAATGAAGGAAACATGTTTTCTCACAGTGGGGGATAATCATTTGGAATTTATTAACCAGGGAGTTTTCTGGTTAGGGCATTTTCAGGTTCAAGACTGTATTGGATAAATTCAAGGAACAGAGTTTCCAGAGTGGCTTATTAAAAGGAAAAGCTAAGAATGGTAGCCCGAATGGCCCTAATGATGCCGTAGGTTGACAATTCACAATCAGTCATATTTATCGAGCTCTTCCTGTGTGCAGAACACAGTACTAAGTGCTTGGGGAAGTACATGTCTGCTTATTCTCTTATACTCTCTCAAGTGCTTAGAACAGTGCTCTGCAATAGTAAGCACTCAATAAATGTCACAGATTGATTGTTTGATTATAATACAACAGGGTTGGTAGATACATTCCCTGCCCACAGGAAGCTTGCAGTCTAGGCAACCATCAGACTGATCTTCTCAAAATTGTTTTTAGTGCCATTGTCAGGGTCAGAAAAGTGGACTACATAGGTTATAGTAATACTAGTTATTTACTGAGCCCCTACTGAGCGCAATACCTTGTACTCAGCACTTGGTAGAATACAAAGGAAGAAAGGCATACGTTCCCCACATTCAAGAAATTTATAATATAATGTGTTTGCAATTTTCTGAGCTCTTAAATTGACTTCCTTTCATTTCTCATTTGTCTCTTTTAAGTTGTCTATAGAACATGCCTCTTAGAGAAATTCCAACCACTTTAAAATCCAAAATTATTGCTTGGTAGGTGCAGGAAATAGGCTGAGCAGTGGTGATTTGGCTCAAATGGTCAACTCAAATAGGGCTGTCCAACAAGACTGAAACATGGCGACCATGAAGCCAGTAGTTGTTTTTTGGGATTGTGTATTCAAATTTGTTTTGTTGATTTAATAATAATAATAGTAATAATGGTGGTATTTGTTAAGCGCTTACTATGTGCAAAGCACTGTTCTAAGCACTGGGGGGGGATACAAGGTGATCAGGTTGTCCCACCTGGGGCCCACAGTCTTAATCCCCATTTTACAGATGAGGTCACTGAGGCACAGAGAAGTTAAGTGGCTTGCCCAAGGTCACACAGCTGACAAGCGGTGGATCCGGGATTCAAACCTATGACCTTTGACTGCCAAGCCCGCACTCTTTTCACTGAGCCATGATGGTTCCCCATTTCTGGGCATGCTTATTTTGCATTTGGGACAACTGGCCAATATATTTTTAATCAAGTGCTTCACAGTCTAGCTCAAAAATATACCCTTCTGATGTGGAAGAGATCATCATTGGGGCTGGACAATTTATTCGTGCCTGGCCCGTGGATTTGGTGCCTTTCATTTACTCTTCCATAGCGCCATTAACTGAAAAGATTTTGAAGAAAGAAAGCATACCCTTCCTCCAACCTCAGACAATTCCTCACACAGGGAACTTGGTGGCCCCTTTTCCTCTCCTTCACTTCTGGACCAGAAGGTCAGGCTGACCTTGAGAAGTAGCATGGCCCAGTAGAAAGCGCACAGACCTAGGAATTATTTGACCTGGGTTCGAACCCTGCCTCTTCCACTTGCCTGCTGTGTGAACTTTGGAAAATCCCTTAATTTCTCTTTGCCTCAGTTTCCTTATCTATAAGATGGGAATTCAATACCTGCTGCCCTTTCTTCTTAGACTGGGAGCCCTTATGTGGGACAGGGTCTGGGTCTGATCTAAATGGACTGTATCTACCCCAGGCCCTCGTACAATATTTCAAACAGAGTAAGCACTTAACAAATGCCATTATTATCATTAAAACCCACAGCTACTCACACAGCAGGATTTGGAGACTCTTCAATCTCTTTGATTCTGTATCCTTGGCCATATCATCATCAATACCCCATTCTGGAAGCATCTGAGTTCTGCTTCACATCCTACAGGAAATCAGAAAGCTGAGGGGTGACCGTTGATGGATTTCAAATGAACCTCCTCATACCTCAGTGAAGGCTCTGTGTTTGTGTTCATTTGTGTTTGTGTCAATGAATCAAAGGATTCATTTGTGTTTCGCTTGAAATGACAGCCCATTTCTAATTTTCCCTAAGGCCGGTCGCTCAACCATCTTTCCCTTATTTGCTCTCAGCTCCAGCCCAGGGGGTGCTGCTGTACTGCCTCATTTGAATAAGCCGGTTCTGCTCTAGGCAATGCTACAGTAAAGTGTAAATGTCAATCTTCAGTGCATTAATTTTATTTGGGATAAAAAATAATTTATGACTGTGTCTTATTGGACAAAGGTACTAGGCTTTTCTGTGCTTGACTTGTTTATTTAGAAAGCTGATGGAGGGCATTGGCAGAAGAAATCATTCTCTCAGCTTCAGTTTTGATTCAATTTTTAAAGGAAAACATATCCTCATCTTTGGAAAAAGAACATCTCACTCTAATAGTATTCAGTGTTGATGACTATTGAGTGTTCCAAAGCTTGTGGCGGAGAAAACAGCAGTAATCTATTTGCCCAACGTTCACATTTCCTCCACGGCCAGGTTTGGTAAGAATCAGAAGGGACAGTTAGAAAATGCAAGATACGTACATTGAGCCATGGGAGTATAAATCGGTGGTCAGAGATTGGTTCCTGTCGTGCCTCTCAAACCATAACACCAGGAAAGGAAATTCCATCTAAAGCTTCAAGGTAGTGGCTTCAAAATAAACTAAAGAAAAAACTTGCTCACACAGAAAAGTAGGTTATGGATTTTAGCTCAGTGTTTTGCAGGCCTTCACGAAGAGATTTTAAAATATCTGAATTTCATGTAAAAAGAATAACCCAAAGCTTTCACTGTATTTCCATTCTCCATCAAAATAGAAAGTACAAGGTTACTTGGGGAAAGAAAACTTTAAACATTATTGTGAAATGCCAATTCCTGCTGGCCATATTCAAGATAGCCATTCAGTCGATTAATCAATTCAAGGTTTTCTCCTATTACTCTAGAGTCTTTCTAAGTTTGACAAGTTACAACTCTCAGCTAACTAAGCATGATGGTGGCCAATGTAAGCAAATGACTGACAGATATCCAGTATAAATGAGTAAATGACAATAATAATAGTATTTGTTAAATGCTTACCATGTGTTAGGCACTTTTCTAAGCATTGGGGTAGATACAAGACCATCAGTTTCACAGTCTTAATCCCCATTTTACAGACAAGGTAACCGAGGCACAGAGAAGTGAAGTGCCTTGCCCAAGGTCGCACAGCAGACCAGCGGCAGAGCTGGGATTAGAACCCAGGTCCTTCTGACTTCCAAGCCCATGCTCTATCCACTAGGCCGTGTTGCTTCCAAAATGCTTCCAAAAATGCCCTTGGAAAAATTCTCATCCACTTTATGCAAACGCAAGCTGATGAAACCAATTCAGGCTGACTTAGGAGGCATTCGCTTCTGACGGAAAAGTTTTATCCCTGAATGTTTTTTGAATATTCTTGATCTGTGGTGTGAATGTCTTTGGTTAGGTGGGGAGTTTGTCCATCTTTGGTATTGCCTGTCTTTCCTGTAAAGGCCCTCACAGTATTGATCGTAGGAACGGTAGCAGTTGTAGTAGTAGTTACTAAGTATCTATGCAGTATCCATGCAGTGCATTGCACTATATTGAAAGCTTGGGAAATTCAAAACAGATGACATATTCCTTACCCCCAAATTTATATTCTAATGGGGAAAACAGACATAAAGTATTTACAAACTGAGTAATCAAAATAAATAACTGAATACATAGTTGAATAAACAATTATGTCTAAGTCTTAGATAAACAATTATGTCTAAGTCCTAGACTCTGAACCCCATCCTGGACAGGGACTGTGTCCAACCTAGTTAATTTGTATCTACCCCAGCACTTAGAACAATGTTTGACATATTGTAAGCACTTAACAAATACCATAAAAAAGTGCTTAGGCTTGGTAGAGAAGTGGCGTGGCTCCGTGGAAAGAGCACGGTCATTGGAGTCAGAGGTCATGGGTTCAAATCCCACCTCTGCCTCAGCTGTGTGACTTTGGGCTAGTCATTTAACTTCTCTGTGCCTCAGTTACCTCATCTGTGAAATGGGGATTAAGACTGTGAGCCCCCCGTGGGGCAACCTGATCACCCTGTAACCTCCCCAGGGCTTAGAACAGTGCTTTGCACATAGTAAGAGCTTAATAAATGCCATCATTATCTTCTAGACTGTGAGCCTGTTGTTGGGTAGGGACCGTCTCTATATGTTGCCAAATTGTACTTCCCAAGTGCTTAGTACAATGGTCTGCACACAGTAAGTGCTCAACAAATACAATTGAATGAATGAATTTAGTCACTTCAGATGTCCTGTAATAGTAGCCATGCGGTCAGAGGCTCAGAATGAGGTTGGGCCCAGTACCTGCTCCTGCCACCTGGAATCTCGCCCCTGGTCATTTTCCCCAAATCTGAGGAAGAAGGGAGAGGAAGAATAGAAATGCATGGCACAAGCCACAAGGAAGTGTCCTCGAAGAATAACCAGCTGAGGAAAGTTGGATTCTTGCATTTTCCTTTCCAATCCTGCTGCCACATTTGCAAATACAGCATAGCCATCAGTTAAGAGCAGGTGTGTCACAGCCACCATCAATACTTATTGTGTTACTCTGCTAGATTCATCTGTGTACTTTTTTACACCATGGGCTGGTGAATGTGGTGCGTAGTTTAATGGATAGAGCACAGGCTTGGAAGTCAGAATGACCTGAGTTCTAGTCCTGGCTCCGCCACTTGTCTGCTATGCGTCCTTGAGCAAGTCACCTCACTTCTCTGTGCCTCAGGTACCTCAACTGCAAAATGGGGATTAAGACTGTGAGCCCCATGTGGGACAGGGACTGTGTTCAACCACGGTATCTACTCTACTATTGAGAAGCGGTGTGGCTCAGTGGAAAGAGCATGGGCTTTGGAGTCAGAAGTCATGGGCTCAAATCCTGGCTCTGCCAACTGTCAGCTGTGTGACTTTGGGCAAGTCACTTAACTTCTCTGGGCCTCAGTTCCCTCATCTGTAAAATGGGGATTAAAATTGTGAGCCCCAAGTGGGACAATCTGATCACCTTGTAACCTCCCCAGTTCTTAGAACAGTGATTTGCACATAGTAAGCGCTTAGCAAATACCATCATTATTATTATTATTACTACTCCAACGCTTAGAACAGTGCCTGGCACATAGTTATTGCTTAACAAATACCATTAAAAAAATTCACTTTTCAATTCCAGCTCATTTCTCCCAGGTGGTCTATACAAGTAGGAAACAGGGTGGAATCTACTAACTCGAATATATTCTTATAGTTCAACACAATATTGGCTTGAGAAGAGAGTGAAGTGTAGGATTGAACACTTCCAGACTGGACCTACCTCCCCTCCCAAATCCACCGGAGCACAGCTCTCTTCCAATCTTGAAAGCCCTCCTAAAAATCCGTCTTCAAATCCCACTGCCTCCAGCAAGCCTTCCCTGATTCATTTGCATCACCCAAGCCCAACACCCACCCTTAGTGTCTGTCCACTTTTTTCCTAACCCCATAGACTCATGGATAGCTCATTAATTGTTTTGAACATTTATATATTTTATTGATATTTATACTATTTACTTATTATATGAATATTTTTATCTGAACATTAAATTTTTTCAGCTGTTATACCTCCCTGTGTTCATATTGCTTCCTGCTTTGGCTGTCTTATGTCAGCTTTCACTATATATGTCATTTTATCTGTCTCCCCCATTCAATTTTAAGTTTCTCGAGGGTAGAGAAAGTGTGCCTTGCTACTGTTGTCCACTTCCAGATGCTCAATAATACCACTGACTGACTGATGGATAGAAATGAGCAACTGTGTTTAATAGTTAAGTATCCAATGAGAAATGCAACTTGTCAACTGCTGGTTTTATAGTTCAGTGAAAATCTTGATGTGAGTTGTTATGACTAGTGAAAACAGCGCACTAAGATCAGTTATTAGATGGTAGTTTTGAAGTTGCTTTCGTTCTTTTCCATCCTGTCGGACTAAACATTGTTTCAGATTCATTTGAACCAATGTGCCAGCAAAGAGGTGCATCTCCTGCTTGGAGATATTCAACCATATGCTATCCCTGCTTGGGCATTTTTCACATTTTACATTATGAAAGGTGTGTCGATTTCTTTCCAGATTACTTTGGACTACCCTTGGCTGCATGCGGCTTTCTAGGCTTTTAGCTGAGTAGAGCTCATTAGATAATTTTGTACATATTTCATCCTTGATTCTATTTGACATCATCTAATTTTATAATAATAATAATAATGTTGGCATTTATTAAGCACTTACTATGTGCAAAGCACTGTTTTTATCTTCCACTACTACCAGTATATTGTTTCAACCTTACATCTTAATACTCTCTTCAACCTCTCTTTAATTTCTGCTACTAGCCACCCTCAACTATTCAATGCCTTTTGTGATTATCTTCCAAATGTCCTTGCAGAGTTTCCTCAGTCCTCTTTCATTTGTATCTTTAATCTTCTTTAACTTGCATTATTTAGGCACATGGCAGTCTTACAGATATAGCTAGATCCACAAGTCTCATTGCTCTTCTATTTTTTTGTTTTTACATTTAATCTGGGTCTTTGCAAAGATCAGCAATGGATTGAAATCATCTTAATATTTTCAATATTTTCTACTCACCTTTGAACTGATTTAATTGCAAATAACCTCACATCTCCCTCCTTCTTTCCTGTCACCTTTCTAAAATTATTAGCTTTATTATAGAGTGTTAAAGCATCATTTTTTTAACCTATGCTTCTTTAAGGCATCATTTTTTTTAAACTTATGCTTCTTGGGGGGTGTTCTTTCCTAGGTATAGAAACAACCATGACACTAATGAATAGTTTAATAAAGAAATATTTTGTTTTTCTATTTGCTTCTTAAAAATATATTTTTCCTGGAACTTGAGAGAGATTTTCTGGCTTGATTTCAGGAGCAAGGTTTTTTGCTCTCTTCTTTAGATAGAATGCCAGATTTTGCAACCCAAGACTTCAGTGTTCCTACATGTTTGTGTGCTTATCCCAACTCTGTCAGAAGCGAAAGATATATCATTATAATAGGAAAAACATGTATGTCATTCCAAAGCGCAGTAGGTTCATCGATGGTTCCAGGGGATTATATATCTTTTATACTTGGAAGAAGGCTTGAATATGAAAAGGAACAGCCAAATGCACTGATCAATCCTTTTCTGATGCAGATTCACATCACCGACTTAATGAGGAGAAGCTTTGTCTTCCTTTCATCAGTATTTAAAGAATAGAAACATACCCAGCTGCAAGAAAAATATCAATTAAAAAATCCACCAAATCCTCTTGTTTCAGTGTTCATAGTGTATGGCTCACCTTCTAATCAGGCACGATTGAGAGATTGTGGGGTTTAGATTCCCTCAGGCTCTAACTCCAATTTTGCTTTGAATTGTTGCAGTTAATTCTTCCTTAGCAGTGGGGGAATGTTCAGCTCATATGGCTGCACGTAAATAGACGGTGAGTCCACTAAAAACACTACATTTAAGGCATATTATAGGGGCATGTTATTGCGAGGTGCCAATCCCACTCTTTCAAACCATTGCTGCACTATTTCTATTGGAACAGCACTCTGTTTTAGTGGAGGGCAATTCTGGCGGCAATTTCCTGTTAGAGTTTGCTTCTTTGACATCAGCCCCCTGCCCAAGGTAGGTGTGTGATGATTCTATTGATCTTGAAATTCTACTCTTGCATGTGGATATAGCTAAAAGGAGAGGAATTGTTTTCTACTCTTTCACATTTCCTCTGAATCTCCCTCTAGTGCTGGTTACTATGCTCTGTATAGAGTGGGAGCTCAATAAATGCCTGCCTCATTCATTCATTCATTCATTCATCCATTCAATGGTATTCATTGAGGACTTTCTGTGCACAGAGCACTATAATAGTGCTTGGGAAAATACAATAGAACAATAAACAGACACATTCCCTACCCACAGTGAGCTTACAGTCTAGAGGGGGAGACAGATGTTAATATAAATAAATCTATTACTCCTCTCCTATGCCAGACTATCTTTATTCATTGGTTTCTTCAGTGAATCTCTACCCCAGCGCTCAACAGTTTGACACATTTTTCACTAATATTCCACTGATTTAGAAACTGAAATGACACTAAAAGGATGAAGAACCTGCAAGATTTAGGGATGTACGACTCTACCCAGATGAAAGCAAAATAAAAATGTAGGAACTCTACGACAGCCATATTTCATGAAAAGAGTGACTGCTTTAAAATTTTCTTGGCTTTGACTTTGTTGTATTCTAACCTTACAATTACTAAAGTTTTCTATTCTCCCATTGGTATTAGGCCTAGGAATTAGATCTGCAAGAGATAAGCTATGTAGCTACAGGGAAAATCCTTTTATTAAGCACTAGCAAAGGTTATTGCTACAAATATCTCATTCGAAAATGAAAGAATCTTTTGTTGTCATCATTTCATTATGTGTCTGTGAGAAAGTCGTCCTGAATGAAGAAGGAATAGAATGGTCTCAGTTTTGCTTGGATGAGATGTTAATATAGACTGTCTCCCCAACATCCTTGCAGTCTTGATTTATAGTTCAGCGTGATAGCTGGGCCAGTGTCAAATGAGAGTAAATGGATATATGGTTATCTTATCAGTTTATCTCTACTTTGCTATCCTTTTCCATTAAGTAGCTTGCAATACCCATTGTCCTTTGGAAGAAAACCAAGGTAATCATCTATCTATCAAACATTCCCATTTCTTGGACTACTGGATAATGGAGTTTATGAAAACTCTTGCCTGCACATGGACAGGCACCGTAAAAGCCTCAGCCTCAGTTCTGACCAAGGAGCAGAGGGTTGCTCAGTTGGACAGTACCATCTTTCTTCCCCCACACCCTTAGGCTGGATATAATAATAATGATGGCATTTGTTAAGTGCTTACTATGTGCCAGGCACTATTGTAAGTGCTGGGGTAGATACAAGATAATTGAGTCAGATACAGTTCCTGTCCACAGGGCTCAGAGTCTTAATCCCCATTTTCATGGCTCAGTGGAAAAGAGCACGGGCTTTGGAGTCAGAGGTCATGAGTTCAAATCCCAGCTCCGCCAACTGTCAGCTGTGTGACTTTGGGCAAGTCACTTAACTTCTCTGGGCCTCAGTTACCTCATCTGTAAAATGGGGATTAAGACTGGGAGCTTCCCATGGGACAACCTGATCACCTTGTAACCTCCCCAGCACTTAGAACAGTGCTTTGCACTTAGTAAGTGCTTAATAAATACCATTATTATTATTATTATTTTTCAGATGAGAGAACTGAGTCCCAGAGAAGTGAAATGACTTGCCCAGGATCACACCGCAGACAAGCGGTGGAGCTGGGATTAGAACCCATGACCTAAAGTGATTGGGGAAGACAAGGGGATGACAGGGTTTGGGTTGGAAGATGAGGAGTTCTGTTTTGGACAAGTTAAGTTTGAAGTGTCACCAGGGTCATCTACGTAGAGATGTCCTGAAGGCAGGAGGAAATGTGATGGCAGAAAAGGAAGGAAGTCAGGGCTGGAGATGGAGATTCAGGAATCATCAGTGTAAAGATGGTAGCTGAAGCTGTGGGAGCAAAGTCAGGTGAAGAGTTGAGGTCTTTCTGGATAGTTTCTCAATTTTGTTATTATGTTGTTGAGGAAAAGGAAGCCTTGGAAAAAAACAGTTAGGATAAAAACCCAAGTTTTTAAAGTCTTTTTTTAAGATGATGTGAAAAAAATCTCGACATGCAAATTAGTGAAAAAAAGCTTTACCCAGCTCATTATAGACTTTTTTCTTTCAGGTTAGGGTTTCATGAAAAAATTTTTGGTCGTTAGAAAATTTATTGATGTCGGGGCTGAATTAAGTAAAACTGTCAGCAGGCTGAAAGAACTAGACAGCAAATCTCCATCTCACTCTGTGGGTATTCACAGACTTTGTTGGATTGCTTTCAGGAAAAAACAAAACAAAACAAAACCCCTCTGCCTCAAAAGCAGCCATATGTGTTACTTATAGTTAAGCTCCATTTTGTCAGGTTAAAAGAATCCAGCAAAATTCCAGTAACAGTATCTATGGTATGTTTACCTCAAATTCTCATGTAATTTCATCTGGAGACATTGCTCACTCAACCCTCTCCTGAGAAAGAAGTGCTGAGAAGTGGATGAGTAATTTCTGGATGCATGCGTTAATTCCCATTAGCTAAAATGAGAATTACTCAGAGGTATTGGAAAGAAATGATGGATAGATTGCTTATAATTTGGGCAGGAGGAAACACATTTTATCTGATTCCCAAAGCATTAAAATACTTTCTTATAGTTAAAATTTCGGAGTCCCTCTATCAAGACTGTCTAGACTTCTAGACTGTCCCCCTTCTAGACTGTGAGCACCCCTTCTAGACTGTGAGCCCATTATTGGGTAGGGACCATCTCTATATGTTGCCAATTTGTACTTCTCAAGTGCTTAGTACAGTGCTCTGCACACAGTAAGTGCTCAATAAGTGCGATTGAATGAATGATATGTTTAAAGAGAGAATCCATTCAGCTATCAACTAATAGACAGGTAATACTAATAATAACAATGGTAATTATGGCATTTCAGCCCTTACTATGTGCCAAGCACTGAACAGGTTCCACATGGGGTTCACAGTCTAAGTAGGAGGGGATAGGATTTAATACTCATTTTTACAGATGAGGACACTGAGGCACAGAGAAATTAAGTGACTTGCCCCAAGTCACACAGTAGAGAAGTAGCAGAGCTTGGATTAAAACCCTGGTCCTTGGCCACTCTGTTCTTGGGGCGAGAAGAAAGTAGAAAGTGGGGTGGTTTTGGATATAAAACTTCCTTTGCTGATCAATCATTCATACCTAGTATCACCCTTTTGTTACCTAACTCATAATGCATCGCTTTGGTTCCCCCTTTTACTTTATCTCATCATTGCACCAAAGAGGTGATGAGAGCTGATCAAGCCACGGAAAAAGCCCAGCGACACATCATGCCGTGTGGTCGTTGTCAATAACCAGCCTCTCTGCTAAAATGAAGCTGGCAGGTGTATCAAAAATTAGAAAACACCACAGTTGGCTGCCTGTGTGAATCACTTTCAGGTGGTCAGGTTCATCTCTAATTAAGACGGCACACTTGGCAGATCATCCTAATGAGCCCTGCAGCAGAAGCATAATGAGTCCTGATGGTCACCCGGGCTTCATGGGCCTCCTCGGACTGAGCCGGGTTTCCATGCAACAGCCGATGGTTAACGCTCCTCCAGGTTGCCAAGTGGGATGGGAGTCAGGTTACATTAAAAGTGTGATGAGTTTGCTGGAGATTTAAATAAAAAAAAAGGTGACAAGGATAGTTGGAGATAGTAAATACAATAAAAATCTGCGGGTGAACTGGAACTGAGCTGTCAGAAAACCTGAGCTTCTCCTAAGGGTCTTTTTATTCCCATTTATTTTAAGACTGATAAGTGAAATATACCTGCCTTGCTAGGAGAAGAGCAGATGTTCCATTTCACACTAGGGAAGACCTGAAGTGAAATCTTAGTGTATCTCCATAGGCTTTCGCCCCCTCCCATCCCCAACACCCATGAACTGGAAAGAGTATGTCTGTGTTAACTAAGCCAAGGGGAAAATAAGGCACTGGGGTCAAGAACAATACACATGTTCCCAGCCATTGATGTGCACAGTTGCAGTTGGCGTGAGATATTTCTCTGGACAGGCTCAGCAGGGGAACACTCAGATCTACATCAGTTTCATCGGAGATTTGAATCCTTCCTTGGATAGGGCCTTCCCTCTCTATGATGCTCAGAAAATTTAATGACTGTGAAGGGTAGTGGAACTGACTCTTTAATAACTGCAGCAACAACATTAGAAATATTAATGTCATTAATAATGGTTCAACATCTGTCTGTAATGTGAAAGTTACAATAGGGACGTGCGGAAAATGCATCTCAAAGTGGTTTATGTATTTGGGGAATAGATGGGAAAGTTAGGAATGTTAGATGGTGTATCCAGAAATCCTTAGGATGGATGTCAAGGACAGCTGCCATCAGTTCTTTCCCCGCAGCATTTTGTCATTCTTTTCCCAAAGCATCTTGTCACCACTATGATAAGAATATGGGTCCATGAATTATACACCAGAAAGGGTAACAAAATTTATTTAATAATAATGATGATGGCATTTATTAAGCACTTACTATGTGCAATGCACTGTTCTAAGCACTGGGTGATTACCAGGTGATCAGGTTATTCCATGGGGGGCTCACAGTCTTATTCCCCATTTTACAGATGAGGTAACTGAGTCACAGAGAAGTTAAATGACTTGCCCAAAGTCACACAGCTGACAATTGATGGAGCCAGAATTTGAACCCATGGCCTCTGACTCCCAAGCCCGTGCTCTTTCCACTGAGCCACACTGCTTCTCTTATGTTAATATGTTCATGAGTAATGGAGATCAAAGGAGTAAACCCAAAGCTTCTTCACTCTGATCAGTTCTATCAGGACAATTTACCTTCAATTGTGAAAGTGTGGGAACTTTGAGAAGGGGAGAATCTGACTGCCAGAGAAAAAGGGGTTCATAAAATGCTACAATCAGTGATATTTGTGGAGCATTTGGGCATTTGGGAAGGGACTGATGAAGGGGAGGTCACAAAGCTTGTGTTCATGTCTTTTCTTGGGGTTTTAGTTACAATATTTACTCATAATTCTGACACTAAATAATTTCAACCCATGCCGGTTTTAGAGAGGGAAATGAAAGATTGCTTTTGTAAGGAGTGATAGTGGAGCATTTCAGGGTTGGGTCAAGATGTCATGGATACAGATTCAAGCCACACAGGTTTCTTTTGTAAAATGTACACATGGAAGCTGAGTAGGAAGAAGAGAAGGAAGTGGGTGGGGGATTACTTTAGTTCATTTAGAGCCTACTAAATTCGGAATTTGGAGAGTGCAATAAAAATTCCCTCTTTCACTTCTTTCTCCCCTCCTGTTCCACTTAGTGCAGGATTAAATTCCCCCTTCCTTGTTTGTTGAGCTACAAAAACTACTCTAAAAGGTGGGGCAATTTTGCAAGTAAATACAGTATTGCTTACACTAGTAAGAGCTAATTGTTCTTTCTCAAAGGCAGAGGTGCAGAGCACCACTTTACAAATGTTCTCTGTGCTTCTATTTGAAGCATGGCTCATAAGCTTGCTCACTTAAGCATATAAGTTGACAAGATCATTTCATGCAGTATCCCAAGATGTGCTTTTAAATAGGTAATGATGCTTGACTGATAGTAACTTATCCCACAGTTGTCCTGTACTGCTATTTAAGTGTTTTTACCTCCTCAAATGGCTCATCTAGATGTGTAGAAGATCAGAGACTAATTGCTCAACAGAGTTCTGCAGGAACTATATCTCTGAGGGCAATGTGTCCAAATGCTTGATTGGTAGCCTTGGAAAATCAGTCAGTAGGGACTGTTGGGAGACCTATAAGTTGTGTGATAGGTCACGGTAAACTGGGAAAAACAGTTTATTAGTCTTGGTATTTTAAAATGGTGGCTCAAAGTGAAGAGGATTAACCTCTCAGAAAATCAGGCTCCTCCTCCCCACACCCACCCATTCCCTGAGGTGAGTAATGTAGAGTTAATTTTCACCACAAACTTCCTGATGAGTGTTAAGTGTAAGCTCACTGTGGACAGAAAACGTGTCTACCAACTCTGTTA
Source organism: Tachyglossus aculeatus (assembly GCF_015852505.1). Classification (NCBI taxonomy): domain Eukaryota; kingdom Metazoa; phylum Chordata; class Mammalia; order Monotremata; family Tachyglossidae; genus Tachyglossus; species Tachyglossus aculeatus. The sequence goes on from NC_052067.1 coordinate 24,021,915, forward strand.
TCGTGTACTCTCCCAAGCGCCTAGTACAGTGCTCTGCAGACAGTGAGTGCTCAATAAATATGACTGATTGGAGAGTGTCCAAATAGAACAAGTTTCAGACATAATTAATATGGAAATTGTTGATCTGTTTTCCCTCAGGAGAGGCTTCTCCTATCGAATACTGGAAGCTTGTTTCCTGGTGATTACCTCCAGCTGAGAGCTCCTACTGGGACCAGCTGAAACCAATCCACCTAGAGCACTAGAGGAGTTTGCTTAGCAAAACACCCGTCCAGTGGCCAGAAAGACTTCGTTTCTGCTTTATTGATGGCCCCTTTACTCCCAGAAAATGCTTTCTGTGCCTGGTATTCCAGCTCCTTGGTGACTAATGAGAAGATTGAAGGTATGTCCATTTGAAATTCTGAAAGAGTCATAAATTTATTGTTTAAAGAAAGATAAGAAAACATGACTGGGGTTTGTAAGGAGTAAGGACTTGACAGTCTAATGCACTATCAACTCAGACTGTAAGCTCACTATGGGCAGGGAATGAATCTGTTAAGCACTTGGGAGAGCACAATACAACAATTAATACAGTGCTCTGCACACAACACACAGTAAGTGCTCAATTAATATGAATGAATGAAGGGCTCAATAAATATGACTGAATAAAGGAATGTTCACTGACAAAGGAGTCCATTTTACTGTGAGGTAGGCAGCAATCTGCTTATACTTTATTGAAGTTTCATTTTTTCTGTTTCAGGCTCTTTTCCCCCTAAGAGTTAGGCAGTTTGGTATGCTGTCTGATCTTGTACACTGCATTACGTGGTTTAACTGAAAAGGCTACAAGAATTTTGCCATTATTGGATGAGTAAGCAACTGTAAGACACACAGGCTGAGCCCAAATAATGATATCAAAGATTCCACAACTCCTGGTTACAACTGTCGATTTCTCAGTGAAGTTTTAGAATTAGTTAAGGTTTGGGTGGGGAATGTGTTTGAAATTCATACAAAGTAAACGCTGGACACACATTTGGTGGTGATGTAAGATTGAAATTCTCTAAACAATGTGCCATGTATTATTCCCAGCATAGTAATATGTAGGCTTAAATGGGCATAATGAGTTTTATGTTTCAACGTTTCCAATCATTGGAAACATCTGCTGTGGAGAGATAATATCGAGGCAACGGAAAACTGTCATAGGTTAATGGTTCCCTGGAGCTCTATACAGATTTCTCTCTGGGGTTTTGGCTAAGAGCAAACTGGAAAACATCTGCCCTTTCCAGCAGAAGTCACTCATGCGCTCTACTCCCACGATATACTTCTGGCCTTGTATAACCTGCTCATCTGTTTGCCTATTGCAGCACAGACAGTCCTTTTAATACCAAGCAATAAAAATATCTTTCAATTGCGGACTTCAAGACCACAGGCCCTGTTATTAAGTTTTTATTTATCAAGTCTCAAAACAACTAGGTTTCAGAGGATGCAGTGAGCAGGATACAATGAGCCTGTGGTCAGGTATTGAACTCAAGAGCCTTGATATCCTGTTCCTTGTTAAGAAAGTCATTAAGCTATGCACCCTCTAAATCTGACTGGCTAAATGTGACAGCTACAGCTAAAGCAACCTAGATTGCCCTAAAGTTTGTAAAATGTCTCCTTCTCTAGTTTCTTCTCCAGATTAGAGAAGCAACATGGCTCAGTGGGAAGAGCACAGGCTTGGGAGTCAGAGGTCATGGGTGCAAATCCCTGCTTTGCCAATTGTCAGCTGTGTGAGTTTGGGCAAGTCACCTAACTTCTCTGTGCCTGTTACCTCATCTGTAAAATGGGGATTAAGACTGTGAGCCCCATGTGGGACAACTTGATCACCTTGTATCCTCCCCAGCGCTGAGAACAGTGCTTTGCACATAGTAAGCACTTAACAAATGCCATAATTATTATTATTATTATTATTATTAAAAGCAGCTGATCAGAATAAGGTGATGGTATCTGGGGAAACTCAAAGTGCCAGGGCTGAAAAGACAGAAAGAACTCATCAGTGGTATTTATTGAGCATTTACTGTGTGCACAGCACAGTACTAAGAGCTTGGGAGAGTACAGTACAGTGGAGTTGGTAGCCATGTTGCTTGCCACAAGGAGCTCACAATTTGGAGGAAAATACAATGTTACAAAGCAGAGAGGAATGGAGACAGAAAGAGATAGAAAAAGACAGTGAGTGAGAAAAGGGGGCGGATAAAGAAAGGAGTGTGTGGGGGCTGGGTCAACATATCCTGCTTTTTCTTTTCCCTCCTCCACTGCTTGGGTCATATCAGAGGGTTTTCACATTTCTACCTTTCATTCAATCGTAATTATTGAGTGCTTAGAGTGTGCAGAATATATATATATATATATATATATATATATATATATATATATATATACCTGTATATATGTTTGTACATATTTGTTACTCTATTTTACTTGTACACATCTATTCTATTTTATTTTGTTAGTATGTTTGGTTTTGTTCTCTGTCTCCCCCTTTTAGACTGTGAGCCCACTGCTGGGTAGGGACTGTCTCTATATGTTACCAACTTGTACTTCCCAAGCGCTTAGTACAGTGCTCTGCACACAGTAAGCGCTCAATAAATACGATTGATGATGATGATGCAGAACACTGTACTAAGCACTTGGGAAGTACAAGTCCCTTGGTCACACAGTGAGGCTTTCACTCTGCCCCAGGGCCAGAAGCTGCCAGGAAACGTGTGGGGCTGAATGCTTCGACTGGTGGCAGCAGCAGCAGGAACTGCTGATGTGGAAGAGGATGAAATTGGGCCATCTCTCCACTACCATTCCATTTCTCTGCTGTTGTGAAACCACTACTGCTGGCTGGTTCCTTCCTACTGTCCTAGCTCAAATAGGAACCCTAAGGTGTCCCACTGGAGGCTTTTAGAGTGGTAAGATAAACCCCCTCCTCTTCTCCCCCCCACCCCACCTGATAAATACAGGACAGCTGTTCACCCTAATTAGTAAGTGGAAAAATGTTTTCTGCCTAGCAGTAAAATATCAAAGATGGATATCACTCATCATAGTTAAAGAAAATGCATATAAGTACTCCTTTGTTTTTTTCCCGAGAGAATCATTCTTCCTGCAGTAGCAATTACTGAATAGAAATGTGTAGAAAATGTTTCTTTTTAAATTCAACCTTCTCACCAGTATTTCCTGCCTCCGGGATTTCTGGGCTCCTGCCGATTTTACAATTATTGTCACTTGTCCAGGGTTAACGATGATCAGCATGGAGAAGGTGACTGAAAAACAGTTTGCTTAGAAATACTAACACTTCAGATAACTTTTTTTAGGATTTTTATCTACCCTGGAGCCACCCTAGACATATAACTACTACTTCTTGAAATGCCGTCGAGTTGTTTCTGACCTATAATAATAATAATAATAATAATGGCATTTATTAAGCGCTTACTATGTGCAGAGCACTGTTCTAAGACCTATAGTGACTCCATGGACACATCTTTTTCAGAACATCCCATCTTCTGTCATAAAGTCAATCTGGTATGTGTAACCATAGATTTTTCTTGGTAAAGATACTGAAGTGGTTTACCATTGCTGCCTTCTGTGCAGTAAAAACTTGAGTCTCTGCCATTGTTTTTGATCACTTAATCATCCATCCACCTTTGATTCTTTCCCATGCTGCTATTGCCCAGCATAGGTGAATCGACTTTGATGCTTTGGCTTAGCCCTTTCCATTACGGGTAGCCCTGTATGGCATAGCTCTAAACTTCATCAACATATCTAAACTCTTCGGCCATGAAAAGATGTCGAGTCATAGGAGAGGCTTAGAACGCTTTCTCTTACATTTGATACTTCATTTGCACAATAAGGACATAGCCATATCAACTTGCGGTCGATCTTTCTTTAGAAACTATTTGATTTCTACTTTAACAGATGTTAGGTAGAACTAGAGAGACCTGGACTCTGAGCCTGATAATAATAATAATTATGGTATCTGTTAAGCGCTTATTATTTGCCAGGAACTGTTCTCAACACCGGGGTAGATAGAAGATAATTGGGTTGGATGCAGTCCCTGCCCTATGTGAGGCTCACAGTCTTAATCCCCATTTAACAGATGAGGGGACTGAGGCACAGAGAAGATAAATGACTCATCCAAGGTCATACAGCAGAAAAGTGGCCGAGCCAGGATGAGAAACCATGACCTTGTGACTTCTATACCCGTGTTTTACTAGGCAATGTTAGATGACTGCAATGCTGGAGACTTGTTTGTGCTTCAGGTTTTGTAAACTGAAGATAAGTGTGAGCTCATTTCCTAGTCCACAGAAATAGTATAAGAATTAGTTCAAAGACATAAGTAAAATGTAAAATTTCTATCAAGAGGCATCCAGCTTCATATATTCTGAAATAATGGCAGGGAAATACTTTCTGATGTCAGATAAGTGAATTCTTTTCAATTACTTCAGGTGAACATTGAGGTAATTTGTCACCATGCTTTGGGTATATATACCCATAAACAAACCAAGATGGGTGGTGATGGCTTTTTAAGATGCTCTGATCACTCTGGTTCATAATCACCAATTTTTTTTTCTCCTTAATCAAGACAAGAATATGATATTCCTAATTTAGGGCAATCTCTGAATTTATTACAGTGGAATTCCTCTTGGGGACATGCTCCTTGAGGACAGATATCATACCTACTAACTCTATTGGGGAAGCAGCGTGGCTCAGTGGAAAGAGCCCAGGCTCGGGAGTCAGTGGTCATGGGTTCAAATCCTGGCTCCGCCACTTGTCAGCTGTGTGACTTTGGACAAGTCATTTAACTTCCCTGTGTCTCACTTACCTCATCTGTCAAATGGGGATTAGGACTATGAGCTCCCCATGGGACAACTTGATCACCTTGTAACCTCCCAAGTGCTTAGAACAGTGCTTTGCACGTAGAAAGCACTTAATAAATACCATCATTATTATTATTTTTGTACCCTCTCAAGTGAATAGTGCAGTGCCCTGTGTAGAGTAACAATAATAATAATAATAATGGCATTTATTAAGCGCCTGCTATGTGCAAAGCACTGTTCTAAGCGCTGGGGAGGTTACAAGGTGATCAGGTTGTCCCACGCGGGGCTCACAGTCTTAATTCCCATTTTACAGATGAGGGAACTGAGGCACAGAGAAGTTAAGTGACTTGACCAAAGTCACACAGCTGACAGTTGGCGGAGCTGGGATTTGAACCCATGACCTCTGACTCCAAAGCCTGTGCTCTTTCCGTTGAGCCTCGCTGCTTCTCAACATGATATTATGGATTGATTTATTGAATGCCAAGGTAAATCCAATCAGTCCTTAATGGTTCTTAGAAGGTTTGCTAGATCATTCTAAGGTTAAAATGCCCCCCTGGAGTTGCATCCAGTGAGTGACTGGATCAACAATCTAGTTCAGAATTAGTGGTCTGGGGATAACTGCTTTGGACTCAGGTCCCACCTGGTTCCATCTCTAGGTGTAATAATAATAAAAATTAAGATATTTAAGTGCTTATTGTGTGCAAGGCACTGTACTAAATACTGGGATGGGTAATAATGATATTTGTTAAGCACTTGCTATGTGCAAAGCACTGTTCTAAGCACTGGGGGGATGCAAGGTGATCAGGTTGTCCCACATGGGGCTCACAGTCTTAATCCCCATTTTACAGATGAGGTAACTGAGGCCCAGAGAAGTTGTGACTTGCCCAAAGTCACACAGCTAAGTGGAAGAGCTGGGATTAGAACTTTCATTCATTTGATCTTTTATTGAGCACTTACTGTGTGCAGAGCACTGTACTAAGTGCTTGCGAAGTACAAGTTGGGAACATACAGAGATGGTCCCTACCCAACAATGGGCTCACAGTCTAGAAGAACCCACGACCTCTGATTCCCAAGCCCAGGCTCTTTCCACTGAGCCATGCTGCTTCTGCAAATCATGTTGGACAGAGTCCCAGTCCCAAGTGAGACTCACAGTCTCAATCCCCATTTTAAAGATGAGGGAACTGAGGCACAGAGAAGTGAAGTGAATTCCCCAAGGTCACACAGTAGGTAAGTGATGAAGCTGGGACTAGAACCCATGACCTTCTGACTCCTGGCCTGTGCTTTATCTAGTATCAGCCTCCTCACTGGCCCACTTTTTTTTTTTTTTTTTGGTAATGGTTGTGTAATGGAAGGTTGATGGAAAATCCTGGTAGGTCCATGCCAGAGGAGTTGGTGGAAACCTCTTGAACCATGGGATCTGCCTGGAATGGCATGGACCTCTTCAATAATAATAATAATAATAATGGTGGAATGTGTAAAATGCTTATTATGTGCCAAGCACTGTCCTAAGCTCTGGGGTAGATACAAAGTAATCAGGTTGTCCCACGTGGAGCTCACAATCTTAATCCCCATTTTACAGATGAGATAACTGAGGCACAGAGAAATTAAATGACTTGCCCAGGGTCACACAGCTGACAGGTGGCCGAGGTGGTATTAGAACCCATTACCTCTGATTCCCAAGCCCGGAATCTTTCCACTAAGCCATGCTGCTTCTCCTCTAAGGGCTCAGATTTGTGCTGGCAGAAACCCAGGATACAGAGCCTGAGGTAGCAGTTCTGGCTTTGGGACAGTAGATTCATGCTGCAGCCACTTTCCTGGATTTCTTGGTTAACTCAGCAGAAGCTAAATAATGAAATATTTAATCAGGGCTTATTGCCTAGTTGAATACAACACCAAATTAGATTCCAAGAGAAATTAGAAGACAAGGATAAGTCAAAATCTCTCCACTCCCTCCTCACCCCCGAAAATTTTACCAAAATTCAGAAGTAAGGGTCCTCCTCTCCTGAGCTAAATGAAAATTATGCATCTGTTTGCTTTTAATAATAATAATGGCATTTATTAAGCACTTACTATGTGTAAAGCACTGGTGAGGTTACAAGGTGATCAGGTTGTCCCACAGGGGGCTCACAGTCTTAATCCCCATTTTACAGATGAGGTAACTGAGGCACAGAGAAGTTAAGTGACTTGCCCAAAGTCACACAGCTGGTAATTGGCGGAGTGGGGATTTGAACTCGTGACCTCTGACTCCAAAGTCCATGCTCTTTTCCACTGAGCCATGCGGCTTCTCTTTTAGTCCTGAGCCTGTGCAAACCATCATCAGGATTATCAGTAGTATTTATTGAACACCTATTGTTTGCAGAGCTCTGCACTAAGCACTTGGGAGACAACAACCGAGGCCTAACACAGTGGTCCTGGACCTCCAACTGTTTACAGTCCAATGGAGTATTTTATAATCGACTGGGTCAATTAAAAAAAGAATGATCCAATAAACTCTGAATGCAAACCATATTTTATGTGCAAAGAAAGACTGGGAATCATGTAAGGGTATTTCGTTCCTTCATCCTCTCTGGAGTGGAATAAAGAGAGAAAGAAATGACCTAGGTTTATAGATAATCCAATGTTTCAGGAGGCAGCATGGTTCAGCGCTTAGAACAGTGCTTGGCACATAGTAAGTGCTTAACAAATACCATCATTATGATTATTAAGAGCACCAGCTTGGGAGTCAGAAGATGTGGATTCTAATCCTGGCTCTGCCACTTGTCTGCTGTGTAACCTTGAGCAAGTCATTTAACTTCTCTGTGCCTCAGTTGCCTCATCCATTAAATGGGGACTCAAACTGTGAGCCCCATGTGGGATATGGGCTGTGTTCAACCTGATTACCTTGTAACTACTGCAGTGTTTAGAACAGTGCTTGGCACACAATTATTAACGAATGCACTTAACAAATGGCATAATAATAATAATTATTATTCAATATTCTCAACTTAGCAAAAACCAGGAAGGCCAGTGATCTTACAGGAAAAAAAAGAGGTTGCCTCCTAATTATTGAACCAGGAGCATATGGCAAAGATAAAATCTAAGCCCTACTTGTTTAGTTGCTCTCCACCAAATGCAAATTCAACCATTACAATGAGTGCCATTCCTGTGTGTGTATTTCTTCCCTCTTCTATTCCCTTTCATTGTTTTCAGTGAGCCAGTTCTGCACAATGTGACACCAGCAGACAAGGCCATTGTGCTTTGCTGCCACAACAATAAGCTGTCAGCAGCCACAAGAATAAGATGCTTTCAACTCTAAGGAGGCTTACCTGTAGGACGTAACTTTGTAAATCAAGTTTGCAGATAACAGTAAGGATTTGGAGCACATTTGTGCTTGGGTAGCCATACAGCCTTTATCACTCCACAAATTTCAGAAATAATGGCACCCTGTGAATCTATGCTTCAATGTCTTTTGTCCCGGGGTTTGACATAAGCCTCGTTAGACGACAGGGACTCTTCATTATTCCAGAACTTAGCTATTTTATCCACAGTCACTCAATCACCTCTTCATGGTAATCCTTCTGCTATATTAGGCATTAATCAGACCCCCGTTGGAGTACCTGGTCCAGACAGGAGATGTGGATGGATTGGAGGGAGTCCAGAGAAGAAGAATAAAAATGATTAATGGGATGGAATATTGGACCTCTGGGGAAGGGTCAAAGGGGTTGGGTTATTTAGATTGAGGAAGAAATAGCTGAAGACTGACTTAAGAATTCTCCAAGTCTATGAAGAGCTATTAAAAAGAGGACACTTGTCAGCTATTCTGCATTTCCAGTGATCAAGATTAAGAATAAGAGGAAATGGAGCACGAGAAAGGTCTATTTGGCTGCTCAGAAGTTGCTTAAACTTTGGAACAGCCTACCAAGTGCCTTGTATGATCTTGTCCCTGAAGATATTTTAAAATAGAAGAGACAATCACCTGTCTTGGATGATTTAAGTACACTCGTATTTGAATGCAGGGAACTGAGAAAGAGGATCCCTTGAGATCCTTCCCAGGTTAATTATTCTGCATTGGTCAACTCCTGACTTAGAACAGTGTCTACAATTGGGCTCATCTATTTGAAAAAGACAGCCAATTTGGAGAGGGTACAGAGAAGTCACAGAGATGATTAAAGGGTTGGAAAATAAGACTTGAGGGAAAGTAGAGGAATAGGGATGACTTTGCCTGCAGAGCAGCAAGTAGGGAAAATTTAGTACTCTTCTGAAGGGATGGGAGGGTTGTCAAACAGAGGGGGTGCCCTGCTGTTCTCCATTCCCACTGAGGCCAGAATGAGAGGAGATGGATTTTTGCAGGGATTTGAGTAGAATGAGGGAGCATTTCCTCACAGATGAGTGGTGTTAAGTATTGAAATGATTTACTGAAGAAGTCGACGGAATTTCCCTCTTGGGAGGTCTTTAGAAGGGGTGGGTATTTCCCTTCTCTCTGGGATGTTTAAGTGAAATTCTGCCCACAGGAAGGAAAATGGATGGCAGGCTCCTCTAGCCCTCTGATTCTGTGGACAGGCCCAATAATATACTGTAGTCCGGTCCTCAAGCAACATTTGACTGAAGTCCAAAGTGTCCTGAAGTAACAGTGACATCATTTCTGTCACTCATCACAGCAAGCTTTCTTAGTGGTTAGTGTGGTCTGCCCCGGAGAGTGGATTTTATTTCTCTTCCCTTTTAGGGTTTTCATTACAGTCTCTAGCAATGCAAATGGATCCTCATTCATGGTGGGGCAGGCCACCAAAGATGTGGATTTCCAGGGCCCGAAACATCCACCCCTGCATTGAAAAGAGAACCTGATAGGTATGACCACTGTCTTTTTGACTACCTCAAAAGGAATATTAGAGGGATAGAGCAAACAATACTGCCTCTCTGCTTTCTTCACCCCACTCCTACTTTGTACTTTGGGTCCAGGAATCACAGTCAATGATATTTCATAAGGGAACTAACAGGGGGACTAAATGCTGGCACCATGCTTGAGAGACTGGAACAACTTAACATTAAAGAGGTTGTGAAGATAGTGGGGAGGGGGAAACTGTAACATTGTTACCTGTAAAACCGTGGCATGGAGGCTCTTTGGGGCTGAAATTATAATTTTCTTAAATCTTATTTGGGAATCATGAGGTGAATCTTGCTTGGATGACTTGTGACTCCTAGTGGATTTGCAGCTCAGAGAACCACAGGGTCCCAGCCATCCTTAAAACAGTCTGGTTTATAAGACTCACAAAAAGCTTTTCTTGTTCCCATTGTAATCCCAGTTTAAATCACATTTCCAGGGCCTGGTCCCTTATCTACCCTATTTGAAGATTCTTTTTTGACAATCCTTCTTTGAGCATATCCAACACAGAGAGGGACTTTTGCCGAAGAGAAGGAGGTGTTGAGGCATCAAAAGCTGCCAAAGGAGTTTGCTTTGTGCCTGCTATTTAAGATTCCCTTAAATCCTCATTGCTACCTTTGAAGCTTCACTGTAGTTTTCTAATGCTTCTTTGGATCACTGAAACCTTGCACATTAATCAATCAATCGTATTTATTACGATTACCTTTTAAGCCTGAAATAAAGTGGCAATTATGACATCACTGAAATTACAGGTGGCTTCCTCAGTTTATGCCTTTAGACACAATTGTCCTCTTAGAAAACTTGGAGAGCTGTGTAAGTTTGAAACTATTCTCACATCAGACTTATCCTCAAGCTATGCTTTTGGCTTTAACATCTGGGTGTAGGACTTTCCTGAGGAAAAACAACGATAATCCCCAAGGCTCTTTTGAGGCTCTTATCTCCACTGCAAGACCTAAAATCCTGAATATAGATGCTGAAGATCTGGGCTGACATTACATTTCACAATAATTGATTCAAGTGATAAAATATTCTGTACTTATTGTGTGTTACTCACTATATTGTAGAAGGCCACTTACTGAAGCAAATAATCATAGCTGTGACAATGGCATTTGCTATACTCTCCCAAGCAATCAGTACAGTACTGTACATATTCATTCATTCAATCTTATTTATTGAGCACTTACTGTGTGCAGAGCACAGTACTAAGCACTTGGGAAGTACAAGTAGTAAGTCCTCAATAAATATCGATTGAGGACATAGTATGAGGCAAGCACTTGGCTAAATGCTGAGGTAGATTAAAGATAATTGGATGAAACATGGTCCCTGACCCACATGGGGCTCACAGACCAGAGGGGAGTGAATGTAAGTATATAGCCCCATTTTACAGATGAGGAAAGTGAGGCACAAAGAAGTTATCACACAGTAGGCTTTTGGCAGAGCTGGTATTGGAATCTGGGTCTCCTGGTTCCCAGTCCTGTTTTCCTTCCATTAGGCAACACTGTCTCTTCATTTGGGAAAGTTCAACAGAAGTATGAAAATTTTCCCTGCCCATGAGGAAGCTACATGTTAATGGGAGGGCAGACATAAAGAAGTTTTGCAAATAGAGTTATCATAATTGAATATATATCTATATATAGATAGATTCAAGGTTATGCATATGTCCTGAAGAAGGTATATAAAAGAGCTTGTTCTAGAGATGGCCATTGGGTTGATACTGATGTATGTGATTTAATTGGAAAAGACCTTTTGGAGGAGGTGGGATTTTAGGAAGGTACTAAATGTGGGGAGAGCTATTTCTGATGGATTTGGGGAGGAAGGGAGTCCAATCTTGGGGAGCAGCATGATTGAAGAGAGATGGGAGAGTGTAGATTATGGCACAGTTAGAGCAGGTTAGCTTAGAGTGGTGAGGTTACCTCACCTCCCTTCTCTCCTTCTACAGCCCAGTCCACACCCTCCGCTCCTCCACCGCTGATCTCCTCACCGTACCTCGCTCTCGCCTGTCCTGCCATCGACCCCCGGCCCACGTCATCCCCCGGGCCTGGAATGCCCTCCCTCTGCCCATCCGCCAAGCTAGCTCTCTTCCTCCCTTCAAGGCCCTGCTGAGAGCTCACCTCCTACAGGAGGCCTTCCCAGACTGAGCCCCTTCCTTCCTCTCCCCCTCGTCCCCCTCTCCATCCCCCCATCTTACCTCCCTCCCTTCCCCACAGCACCTGTATATATGTATATATGTTTGTACATATTTTTTGACTCTATTTATTTAATTTATTTGTACATATCTATTCTATTTTATTTTGTTAGTATGTTTGGTCTATGTCTCCCCCTTTTAGACTGTGAGCCCACTGTTGGGTAGGGACTGTCTCTATATGTTGCCAATTTGTACTTCCCAAGCGCTTAGTACAGTGCTCTGCACATAGTAAGCGCTCAATAAATACGATTGATTGATTGATTGGAGTGAGCCAGAGAGTAGCGGGTGAAGTGAGCTGACTGCAAAATCATCATCAATTGTATTTATTGAGCACTTACTGTGTGCAGAGCACTGTACTAAGCACTTGGGAAGTACAAATTTGCAACATATAGAGACAGTCCCTACCCAACAGAGGGCTCACAGTCTAAAAGATAATAATAACAATGGCACTTATTAAGCACTTACTATGTACAAAGCACTGTTCTAAGCACTGGGGGGGGGGGGGTTTACAAGGTGATCAGGTTGTCCCACTGGGGGCTCACAGTCAATCCCCATTTTACAGATGAGGTAACTGAGGCAAAGAGAAGTTAAGTGACTTGCCCAAAGTCACACAGCAGAGTCAGGTTTCAAACCCATGACCTCTGACTCCAAAGCCCATGCTCTTTCCACTGAGCCAGGCTGCTTAGTACAAAATGATGAAAGTTTGTCGAGAATTGCATTTTGAGGCCTTTCTATTATAAAATGTGTTATGTGGTGTATTAAAACTTGTATTCAAGGAAAGTTTTAACATCAAATACCCTTATGTCTCTTTAGGTCTTTCTAGACTGTGAGCCCAGTGTTGGGTAGGGACCGTCTCTATATGTTGCCAACTTGTACTTCCCAAGCGCTTAGTACAGTGCTCTGCACACAGTAAGCACTCAAATATGATTGATTGATTTAGGTTCTTCCACGTAATATATAGTGGTTTTTGTAATTCTTAAAATTAATCATAATTGTCAAAAAACCAACCAAATATTTGACATGGTCAAAGAATGATAAAGCAAACAGAAACATGGCTTAATTTTGTCATTCCTGAAATTCAATGTGGTGGTTGCAGAGTAAAGAATTAGGTTTTAGAGCTCCAAAAACCCTGAAATAATATAAAATATTGAAAATATCATAGGTATTTAGAATATAATACTATCCAAGAGTCTTGAATACCAACTAATATTTTATATCTAGAGCATATTCACTGGAAATTTAATGAATTTCAGAGAACTCAGGGGAAAAAGCAGTTTGTGAGGAATGGTGGTGACATTTTAAAAAATGCACTTTTACAACATTTTTCATTTGAATTAAGTAGAGGCTGTTAAAATCATTAAAACTTAAGGGCATATCTACAGTAGCCAATAAAGGAACTTCCAGAAACACTGTTAAAATACTGCATTTTTGAAACTTCCTGAATATTTCAAATTGACTATGGAAAAAAATGTCCCACATTTGGAATTTAGCACATCAGTTGTGTGGACAAAGTATTCATTTTCCAATCTTTCTTTGATTAGTGTTACAATCTAACAGATTATAACGCAAGGCAGTACACTTGGTTTAAGAAAGGAACAGGCTGGTTCCTGAGCCATGGGAAGATGCTTTCTTTTAGGCAGGTCTTTCTAGGCAACAAGGAATTTCAGGAAAACATACTGTAGGAGTTCTTTTCAGTCACAACAAGAGGCAATTGGTAAGCAAAGTCCAAGGACTGCTGAAGTTTCTGCTTAGAACTCAGTCCTGTCTTAGATACCGGGAATGCTTATCACACATTTCATGGAGAGAAGCCAGAAGATAGGGTTAATCAGCAAAGAATTTAGGTCTACAAAAATCTGGAGCAGATTTAAAGATATTCTACTTGCCCTAATTCTCAAACTCTCATTAGATTCAATTTTTGTACTGGGCCGTTTACTGTTCCTAAATCTTCTCCGCTCCTACATTGCTACTGTTATTGACACCTGGAAGTTGTTCTGTAGGAAGTTTTTCTGAAGTTGCAATATTACTGATATTCAACTTGTGGTGAGGGCTGTACTTCAGTACAGACATTTTTGGTCCTTAACTTTTGCCTTTTTTCTTTCACTTAGACAAAGAGAAGCAGCGTGGCTCAGTGGAAAGAGCATGGGCTCTTTTTCAGTCAGAGGTCGTGGGTTCTAATTCTGGCTCTGCCACTTGTCAGCTGTGTGACTTTGGGCAAGTACTTAGCTTCTCTGTGCCTAATTCCCTCATCTGTAAAATGGGGATTAAGACTGTGAACCCCATGCGGGACAACCTGATTATCTTGTATTCCCTCCCAGTTGTTAGAACAGTGTTTGGCACATAGTAAGCACTTAACAAATGCCATCATTAAATGCGAGAAGCTGAATTGGAAGAAATAACACTATTCACTTTGATAGGTTAACTTGTATAGACTTGGTGTCACAGCATCCCTAGTCATATAGATACAATGGGCCCTATCACCATGGATCAAATCTCATTCTACATACGAAGTCAGCCCCTGTTGATGGCATTATGTACATATCTTTAAAATTATATGTTATACATTTTTCAATGTCTGTCTCCCCCTCTAGACTGCAAATTTACTGTGGGCAGAGAACACGTCTGCTAACTCTGTTGCATTGTACTGTCCCAATCACTTAGAACAGTGCTTTACACATAGTGCCCAGTAAATACCATTGATTGATTTACTACCCAGCACTTTGAACAGTGGTTGGCACGTGGTAAGCACTTAACAAATGCCATCATTATTACTGTTATTTACTGATTTGAATACGGGATCCCTACTTCATTAGTCTCTCCCCCAGAATTTTTCAGAAGAGAACCAGCTTTAGGGTGGGCAAAGTGATGACAGTCCAGGGTACTGAAGAGTCCAGGGCACCACTGGCCTTTTGGCTGTTTGGAATGACCCTGTATTTCTCCTTCTTAAATGCAGAGTCCAAGCAAGTGTTTCTGGGCCACTAAAATGTATGTTTTTCTCATCCCTTTATTTTACATGTAGTTGTTATTGCGACAGAGAAAAATACCTAGGGCAAAGGAGTATACGGGAACAAATAAATCAGGAAATTGAATCGTGATCCTTAGAAATAAATCATTTTGGAGTATGCCTTACTTTTCATTTCTGGGGAAATAATGCAAAAGTATCTTATCATTCAGGTTTTTTCAACAGTGCTGGGTAATGGCTGAAAAGAGCTTCAAGGATGCAAGGGAAAAAATGAGAAATGACTGGGATAGTGAAGGGAATGAGAGTGCAGGATATGAAGAAGAGAGGAAACAGGGAGAAAGACATAGGGAGGAGAGGTTAAGGTCAAATAGAAAAGGGAAAAGATGAAACATCCCTTAGCAAGAATGAGGCTGAAGGTTCAAATAAAACAGAGAGGGAGAAGGAAAGAGCAGACATAGAAGTAGAACAGAGAGCAGAGCAGCAAAAAAACAGAAGAAAAAAGTGTTGCAAGAAGTTGGGAAACATCAGAAATGCTCACCACACTAAAGAAATGGAGGAAAGAAAATGAAAGGAGGGAAAAAAGTGAACTTCATATAAGGCTAATCTTTCAAGTTAGAAATTTTGTGCATGAAAGATAAAAAAGGAATTGAAGAGACAGAAAGGGACTCCGGGGACGCAGGCACAAAGACAAGCAAATTCAGAAAGGCTGGGGTCTGAGGGTAGGGGAGCAGGAGAGTGGAAAGGAATGGAGAATGAGATTCTGAGAATGTTGACTATTATATATTTCATTTTTGTGCAGGGCCCGTCATGCCCTTTCTTCACCATATCCATGGTTTTGGTTTGATATACTGGTACCTTTACCATCCATGTTATTGCATTGATTTTTATAGAACTGAGATTTAACAGCTTGACCACTTGGCTACTTTATGCCATGAACACTGGAAAGGCAGAGGTTTCAAGTCCGTGGGGATGCTGGGGGGAGTCCTCTCGTAGGTGTCCAACTGTCTAAGCAAAGTCATTGTTTTCACCCTTCCATCCTCCTTCAGATCAGGTCTCCAACAACACTGGAGAACTTTCCAGTAGGGTTGAATAGAGCTATGATTTTCTGAATGGAAGAATGGTTTCCAAATCCAGGCAACCCTTGTCCTACATTCCTCCTTCCCTCCCCATGCCGAAGAACCCTCTTCTCTTCACCTTTGAATGAATGGGGGAGTGTTTCTTCACCGTAAGGCTGAATTGACACTTACTGCAGGGACAGAGGTGAGCCTGCCTGTAATTACTGGTGCGTGTAATTAATTTTAGTCATATCAGCTAAGCTTCTGGTTCTTCAAGAGGCAAACAGGAATTAACGAGATTACCTGGCTGGGTTTTAGTGAGTTCAGTAGTGAGAACGAGACTCTTCCGTGTTCCCTAAATCTGGATGGCACCATTAAAATAACTGATCCCGGCTGTTGTACAAAAATGTACCCCGACAGAAGATCTTCTGACTGCCATATTCTCCTTAACCTATCCCAGTTCGATTGGGAATTAGTGAACTTGCTTGTCTCTGCTGCCTCACCTCATGGACAACTTGCGATGTTTCTTTTGAAATCAGTAGAGTAGAAGAAACTTTATTTCACATTTGTAAACTGGTTTCTCTTTTGCTCAACTAAAAATTCAGCATGCAACTCTGGTGGTCAATATCAATACTTTGGAGATAATTTTAACATTTATTAACATCCATCTCACTGTACCTTGATCTCGTCTATCTCCCTGCCGACCCCTCACCCACATCCTGCCTCTGGCTTGGAATGCTCTCCCTCCTTAAATC
This sequence comes from Tachyglossus aculeatus, assembly GCF_015852505.1. Lineage (NCBI taxonomy): Eukaryota > Metazoa > Chordata > Mammalia > Monotremata > Tachyglossidae > Tachyglossus > Tachyglossus aculeatus. The sequence goes on from NC_052067.1 coordinate 24,038,538, forward strand.
TGACAGACAATTAATCTCCACTCCTTCAAAGCCTTATTGAAGGCACATCTCCTCCAAGAGGCCTTCCCTGATTCAGCCTTCCTTTCCTCTTCTCCCACTCCCTTTTGCGTCACCCTTACCTGCTCCCTGTATTCACCTTCCTTACCAGCCCCACAGCACTTCTGTACATATTTGTAATTTATTTCTATTAATGTCTACCTCCCGCTCTAGACTGCAAGCTCTTTTTGGACAGGGAATACGTTTGTTGTTGTATTTGACTCCCCGAAGTGCTTGATACAGTGCTCCACACACAGTAAGCGCTCAATAAATATGATTGAATACATAAATATTTCAGTGCCTACTGGATATGAGGCACAGAACTAAGCATTTGGGGAAGTACAATAAAAAGCATGAGACATGTACCCTCCCCACAAGAAGCTTGTGCTCTAATGGGAAGGGCATTAAACATATAAGCCCAATCAATAGCACTTAAATGTCTGCTGGGGGTGCTTAGCACAGTACAAAACACTTATCAATCAGTGGTATTTACTGAGTGCTTACTCCGTGCAAAGCCCACAGTACTAGGCACTTGGGAGTGTGCTCTAGAATAAGTAGGCATGATTCCTGCCTCCAAGAAGCTTATACACAAGAGGGAAAGACATTTATATTACAGATAGAGGTACTGAACAGGGGTAAAAGTGAATACATAAGTGTTAGGGGTGAATGTTGGATTAATGTCACTTGGGGCCAATCATATTTATTGAGCACTTAATGTGTTGAGACCACTGTACTACAGAGCACTGTACTAAGCACTTGGGAGAGTGCAATATAACAGAACTGGTAGACATGTTACTTGCCCACAATGAGCTTATGGTCTAGAGGGATTTAGGGACTTGGAAGGCTTATGGGAAGAAGTGACATTTTAGAAAGGGTTTGAAGATTGGACATGTCTGAAGATGGAATACCTTTGAAGATGGTGTGTTTGCTCAAACTCTGACTCTTAAAGGCCTGTCTTTGAGGGTTATTCAACAAAGAATCATTTCAGAAATGTTGAAATCATTTTCACAGTAGCCTGAAGGTACCAGGAACTTGATGTGTTCCTGGGAGGGGCCAACACGAGACACTTTGTAAGCCATTCATTTATTTAGTCTTTTTTTAGATAGTTTTTAATTGGTTCCTGCTAGAAAAGGTGTAAGTGGTTTCTTAAGGTATTCCAAAGGTAATATAATTTGCCTTATATATTCTCATTTGCTGCTTAATTCATTTGTATCCAAACTAAATACTCCATTTCAGTACATAGACAGTAGTGACTGCCACTTGGCTTCTAAATGCTTGCATTTCCATATGCCCTTTAGGAATGGAAGATTTTAAAGAGATCTAGGTGCCAAGATCCATGCCTTCTATATCAAGTGCTACAGCAATTAAACAGTTTGACATTTAGCCTGGAAATGGAAATTGGAAATGAAATCTAACTGGAAAACCTGGAAACTAAAGAAAATTCTTAGGTGCATTTGACCCTGATGATCTTTCGTGTTTAGAAAGTCCCAGAAAACACTTAGAACTTCCATACTGATTGCACTGAACCAGAAATTCTCCATCTCTAGAGGCCTGTGGGCTAAAGGAGTGGAACAACTGCCCCCACCTCTCCTTGTCTATGAGGCAGGTACCAGGGACTGTGAATAATCCCCACTTGTCAATCATGTAAGAGCGCTTACTCTGTGCAGAGCACTGTACTAAGCACTTGGGAGAATGCAACAATAATAATGGCTTTTATTAAGCATTTACTATGTGCAAAGCAATGTTCTAACTGCTGGGGAGGTTACAAGGTGATCAGGTTGTCCCACAGGGGCTTCACAGTCTTAATGCCCATTTTACAGATAGGTAACTGAGGCACAGAGAAGTTGAGTGACTTGCCCAAAGTCACACAGCTGACAATTGGCAGAGCCAGGATTCATGTGAAACAGTTGGTATACACGTTTCCTGCCCACAAGGTACTCCAGTCGAGAGGGGAGCTCATAGTCTAGAGAGTACCTGTGTATTCTTCCCCAGTGCTTGGTTCAGTGTTGTACACATAGGAGCAGCATTGTCTAGTGGAAAGAGCACAGGAATTGGAGGACCTGAGGTTTCCTCAGTCTTTTAGGGTCATGGATTATGCAAATAGTAATCCCTCAATAAATGCTATTGATTGATTTTTTTTTCCTCCCTCTTCCCTAGTTCAAATTTTCTCATTAAGAATTTGCAAGAATATATTTGCTATTTACAGGGATTTCAAAAGGTAGCGTTGCTGCTGTGCTCCAGCCTAAAGTTACCTTTCCATTGGGTTTCCTCAGTCTTTTAGGGTAATGAATTATGCAAATATTTGCATAATTTGCAAATTATGCAAATAGTTATCCCTCAATAAATACTATTGATTGATTTTTTTTTCTCCCTCTTCCCTAGTTCAAATTTTCTCATTAAGAATTTGCAAGAATATATTTGCTATTAACAGGGATTCCAAAACGTAGCATTGCTGCTGTGTTCCAGCCTAAAGTTGCCTTTCCATTGGGTTTCCTCAGTCTTTCAGGGCAATGGATTATGCAAATAGTAAGACCTCAATAAATACTATTCATTGATTTTTTTTTTTTCCTCCCTCTTCCCTAGTTCAAATTTTCTCGTTAAGAATTTGCAAGACTATATTTGCTATTAACAGGGATTCCAAAAGGTGGCATTGCTGCTGTGTTCCAGCCTGAAGTTGCCTTTCCATTGGGTTTCCTCCGTCTTTTAGGGTAATGGATTGCCTTCACCTCAGATTTTCATCACTAGAAAGTAACAGACTCCAGTGGATCAGTTAAACAGCCATCAAATCAGCCTCAGCCCAGACAGCCAACAACCTTTTCAGCTGCTTGTGAAGGAAAGTGCTTACGTAGTTTAGATGGCTCAACTATTTCAAATGAATTATGGATCAAAAGTTTGGATTTATCTATTAAAAGCACTTAATCTGCACCGGAGAGACCTGGAAATTCTGGGAAAGTTCCATGCAGGATAATATGAGAAGCAACATGGCCTAGAAGGAAAGAGCACAGGCCTGGCAGTTAGAGGACCTGGGTTCTAATAATAATAATAATGATGGCATTTATTAAGCGCTTACTATGTGCAAAGCACTGTTCTAAGCTCTGGGGAGGTTACAAGGTGATCACGTTGCCCCACATGGGGCTTACAGTCTTAATCCCCATTTTACAGATAGGTAACTGAGGCACAGAGAAGTTAAGTGACTTGCCCAAAGAAAAATAAATGCCATTATTATTATTATTGTACCCTCTCAAATGAATAGTGCAGTGCCCTGCGCAGAGTAATAATAATAATAATAATGGCATTTATTAAGCGCTTTCTATGTGCAAAGCACTGTTCTAAGCACTGGGGAGGTTACAAGGTGATCAGGTTGTCCCACGTGGGGTTTACAGTCTTAATCCCCATTTTACAGATGAGGTAACTGAGGCACAGAGAAGTTAAGTGACTTGACCAAAGTCACACAGCTGACAATTGGCGGAGCTGGGATTTGAACCCATGACCTCTGACTCTTTCCACTGAGCCATGCTGCTTCTCTAATCCCAACTCTGCCACGTCTCAGCTGTGAGACCTAGGGCAAGTCACTTAACTTTTTTGTGCCTCAGTTTCTCATCTCTAAAGTGGGGATTAAATCCTACTTCCTCCTACTTAGACTCTGAGCTCCATGTGGGACAGGCACTATGTCTAACCCTGGTAAACTTGTTGTATCTTCCCCAGTGCTTATAGCAGTGCTCGGCCCAGAGTAAGCACTTAACAAATGCCATAATTAGCTATCAGACTGGCAGCCTACAGTTTCCTAAAACATCTCTGATGTAGTGAGCTGAAACCATGAGTTGGGCCAGGTCATTTCACCCTCCTCTGACTCTATTTTCTCATCTGTAGAGTGGGCACAATAATAAAATAATAAATTAAAATAATTTAAATATGGAATTTTGGAAAACAGTGTGCCAACTTGTGAGTAGTAGGAAAGAGACAGTTTGGTAAAGCTATGTAGCAAAGACATTCTGTGCAAACTGCCTTTTAGGACAAATTGAACCGAAGCGATAACTTTCCTTGAGTTACCATTTCAGGAACAATAACAGTAATGAAGAGTCCAGCTGTTTTGGGGGATTGGGGTAGAAAGAATTACATTAAGAAGGGAGGTGATTAACATGTGTTTTTCCTCTTGGAGTGATGAAGGCTCAGATGTGCATGTGGGTTTACAGTTAGCCAATGTTCTCTCACTGTCACATATAAGCGGTAAGAAGGAAACCAGGAAGAGCCCGTTGGATCTCACACATTTGGCCTCTGGATGGACCTTTCTCTCCTGCCCGCCTCCACGGGTTCGTTCTGCCTCACCAACACTCTGACACTAGAGAGGGGAAAGTCACAAGGCCTATTTTCCCAGAAGTGTAGGCCATCTGTTTTTAGCATTAACCTGGAGAAAGTAGACTTAACTGCAGTATATCAACTTCCAGGAGAGTGGAACTAGACTCTTGATTCAGATTTCTGGCTTGTCACATTCCTGTCTCATCAAAGAAAGACTCCTCCTCAGGAGTGTATCTCGATCAGAAGAGGAGGGTAATGGGGGGCAGTTTCCTTCCCCATGGTGGGAGGAGAGGAGGCTTCAGCTTACCACTTTTGCAGTAGATCCAGGCTACCGGTGGGGATTGGGAGGAAGGAGCTCCTTGCCTCTCCCAGAACTTCCTGATCCTTTCCAACCTCAGTGGGAATGATGTCTGGAAAGTGGTGTTGCACTCTGCTTCCATATTTCCCCTACCCCAGAGCCAGTGTGTGTGTGGGGCTGAGTAAGGGAGAAACAAGTCTCCAGCCTGGCCCCACCCAGATGCGTGAGATGTTCTTTGGGAAGGGCCAGTGATTCTAGCCTCAGTTCAGGCAGCCTGGGTTCCAGCACTAGCATCTGTTCCCCCCAATTCTCCCCGTAGCAGCTTAGCTAAACTAGGGGTGGTCTGGACTTGGTTTGAGGCCCGCCACTTAGCCTTCCACATGCCTTTTCTCCCCTCCGCCCCGCATTCAGCCTGGTCTCTATAGCCTGGAGAGCTCCCTCTAAAGCAAAGAGAACCCCAAATATATCTCAAAGGAGAGATGGGTCTCCAAAAAAAGGATAAACAGGGGGAGGAAGGAGAGGAGAAGGCATGGGAAATGAGTGTTTAGTATACACAGTAGGTGTGCAATAAATACTTTTGACATTTTAAAAATGGTATTTAACCACTTTCTTTAGGCCAGGCACTGTACTAAATTCTGGGGTAGATACAGAATTTAGGCAGATACAGGTAGGTTAGGCATAGTCCATGTCCCATACGGGGCTCACAGTCTCAAACCCCATTTTAAAGATGAGGTAACTGAAGCACTGAGAAGTTAAGTGGCTTGCCCAAGGTCACACAGCAGACAGGTGGTGGAGCCAGGATTAGAACCCAGGTCTTCTGGCTCCCAGGCCCATGCTCTTTCCACTAGGCCACACTGCTTCCCTAATCATATAAATCAATCAATCAATTGATTAATATGGTTATAGAATGGATTGATTGATTAATATGAAGGAGGGTGACTATAAGGTCGTTGTGGGCAGGGAATGTGTCTGTTTATTGTTAAATGTATTCCCCCTAAGTGCTTAGTACAGTGCTCTGCATGCAGTAAGTGCTCAATATATATGATTGAATGAATGAATGAATGATGTGGCCCACATCAAGGAATGACAAAGTGCTGTGTCTCCTTGATCCCTACAGATCCTTCTTGGATGTCCATTGAGTTTCTCGAGGATGTTGAGGGGTCCAGTGCCAGATCTACGGTAAGTGTCACGGTTTCATGTCTCCATTCTCCTTATCGAGATGACCAAAGTGGAGTTCAGTCTTGGTTGGCTTTCAGAGTGCTTGCTGGTTCATGTGTTATTGCTGGACTGCTGACTAGGGTGTTGACTTGTGGGGGTCTTGCTCTTATTAGTATAGGGTTGCTTGTTCTCTCATTATGCCTAGGTGACTGATTCACCATTGAAGGAAAGCAAAATCAGGAAATAATGATGGTTTCATGCTCTGCTCCTTAATCTAGTTGGAGCCTTCTGTACTGCGTAATCAATATTGAGCGCTTATTGAGCACAGAGCACTGAACTAAGCACTTGGGAGAGTACAAAATAAACAAAATTTGCATATTTAAAGGAAAGCTCTGGAATGTGGGATGCTGGGATATCACTTTGGGCACCTGGCCATGTTGGAAATGGGCTTTGGTTCAGGTTCTGCTAGCTTTGGTTTGCTCTTCTGCATATTTGTTTGCTTCGAAAGACTTCAAGATGCCGTGGCCTTGCTTGCGTATCAGTTATTATGCATCAGTGCTGTCTCTTATTGTTGCTTAAGTTGGGCTACGTCCATGGCATTGGTTGTAGGGCTGTGTGGCAAAACAAAAATGGTTAGTTTCAACCATTTCTTCTCCTGAAACCAAATCGTCATTCCAGGGACACTGGCCTCCCCTGAAGCTTTTGTGTTTTTACCTTCAGAGCAACTATGTAGGAAGTGGGATTGGGAAGCAACCAGGCCAGAAGCAAAGAAGGCCCCTGGCAAATGTGTCAATTCCTAAGGGGGAACCCATCCCTGGATAGGGGGTGGGAGATGACCTTTCTTATGCCCTGTTTCTCTTTGCTCTTTGCCTTTTCTCTCCCTTCAAGGCCCTGCTGAGAGCTCACCTCCTCCAGGAGGCCTTCCCAGACTGAGCCCCTTCCTTCCTCTCCCCCTCGTCCCCCTCTCCATCCCCCCATCTTACCTCCTTCCCTTCCCCACAGCACCTGTATATATGTATACATGGTTGCACATATTTATTACTCTATTTTACTTGTACATTTCTATCCTATTTATTTTATTTTGTTGGTATGTTTGGTTTTGTTCTCTGTCTCCCCTGTTTAGACTGTGAGCCCACTGTTGGGTAGGGACTGTCTCTATGTGTTGCCAATTTGTACTTCCCAAGCGCTTAGTACAGTGCTCTGCATATAGTAAGCGCTCAATAAATACGATTGATTGATTTGCTACTGTGTGAAACCACTTGCATTGGCCTCCCTTCCCCGTCTCCCTTCAGTTGTCTTCTCTCTCCCCCAACTTGCTCCCTCCCCACCTCCGTGCACTCTCTCCCCATGTGCTTTCTCCTTCCCCCTTCACTTGCCCACTTACATCCTCCTTCCACTCGCTCGCTTCCTCCTTCCACTCGCTCGCTTCCTCCTTCCACTCGCTCCTTCCTTCCACTCACTCCCTCCTTCCACTCACTCGCTTCCTCCTTCCACTCGCTCCTTCCTTCCACTCACTCACTCCCTCCTTCCACTCACTTGCTTTCTCCTTCCACTCACTCCCTTCTTCCTTCCGCTCACTCGCTTCCTCCTTATGCTTGCTCATTTTCTCCCTTCACTCGCCAGCTGTCTTCCTCCCTTCACTCACCCACTTCACTCACTCTTTCTCCTTCCCCCGCCACCCTCACTCTTCTAGCCTATTCTCAATAAATCTTACTGCTAAGGCTGGAAAATATATGGGTGAGGTGTTCTTAAGTACTTTACTAAGAAATCATCATGTTGTTCTGAGCATTCAAACGATACAATGAGAACAACAGGAACATGTCCTTAGGGCTTGGTTTTATTTGATGAAGGCCAAGACTGAGGCCAGGAAGAGCAACCATCAAATAATGCATTGAAAGTCACCCAGAGAACACAAGAAGGGTTAAAGGTAGTTATTGAGGTGCTGGGAAGATAGGTCAGAGGCAAAGGGAAGCATGTGGGAAATTCATTGAGCAGATTTTTTTGTTGTCAAGACAATTTTTAGTAATTGACAGTGGGTGGTTAGGGTGGAAAGGACCTAACATTCTTTTAAATAAAGTTCCCAAGTCCTGGGCATTGTTGTGTACCCAAAATAGCCTTTCATTCTTCCGATTTTAGCCTGGGTAACAGGAACAGAGCATATGCCGCGATAACACAGCTCAGGGATTTCTAAATGCAAACCCTGGCCCATCCAACCCAGCTGTGCCAGACTAAAAAGAAGCTAGGGGTGATGGGGAGGAGGAACTTGTGGGAGATTAGGAACAAAGCCACAGCTTTTTCTTCCACTGATTACTTTGAGTCCTTGAAGCTCCGAGTCAAATTTAAGAAACCCAAGCCCCTGTTAGAAAAAACCCCTATAACGTTCCTTGAACTTGGCAAAAAATAACTGTTCCTTTTCACCTCTTGGACAGCCCAGCCTGTAACCATAACAACTCTAGGTGCTCAAAGCCATTCCACAGGAGAAGCCAGCCATGATGCAGGGTCCTCTCTTGAGAAAGGAGAGAGTTAATTCTTTCCAAAGATGTCTCTATTTGGAGAGGAAAGCAGAGATTGCCAAAGGGTCTGAGGTTTTCTTGATGAGCACCCTAGGACTCATTGTTGAAGAGGGTAAACAAAGAATCGGTGTGTTTCCCTTTCCTGCTCCCTGCTGAAAAGGGGGTGAAGTCATGGGTGAAGTTAAGCAGGATGGGCTTATATAACTTTTTGCCAGGTGGCCAGTTGATTGCTCTTATGCTATGGCTTTGCACACTAATGGCTTTGTGAAAAATTACCAATCTGTCAACCGGATAGCTTGCTGGGTGGAGATGCTGGCCGCCAACCTTCTACCTTATACAAACTCATGTTCACTTGGATCCTTGTACTCTTATAGCTGGCCCTGGGCAAGTGAGTATAGTGTCAGGAAGACATAGAGAGTGAAAGTGATCCCAGAATTGTCAACGTTTGCATTATTCTCAGAGCACACAGTATAAATGAAATATATGCTGACAAATTCTATGTACTGCATACCATGGAAAACTCCAGAGCCTTTGTCACAGACTAACATTAATAATAATAACTGTGGCGTGTAAGTGCTTACTATGTGTCAAGCAGTGTGTTTAAGTCCTGGGGTAGACACAAGATAACCGGGTCCCACATGGGGCTCAGATCCTAAGTAGGAGGGCGAACAGGCATTGAATTCCCATTTTGCAGATGTGAGAACTGAGGCGCAGAGAAAACAAGTGGCGGAGCAGGGATTAGAATCCAGGGCCTCTGACTCTCAGTGTCAGGCTCTTTCCACTAGGCCAATACTGCATTTATTAGTAAACAAATTGTTTACAAATCCACTCTAGACCAATGTATGACTATGGTCATTTGAAATGGAGTTCACTGATAACATTAATAATGATGATGATGAAAATTCTTCAGTAATAATAATGATAGCATTTATTACGTGCTTACTATGTGCAAAGCACTGTTCTAAGTGCTGGAGAGGTTGCAAGGTGATCAGGTTGTCCCACACAGGGCTCAGAGTCTTAATCCCCATTTTACAGAAGAGGTAACTGAGGTACAGAGAAGTGAAGTGACTTGCCCAAAGTCACACAGCTGACAATTGGTGGAGCAGGGATTTGAACCCATGACCTCTGACTCCAAAGCCCGTGCTCTTTCCACTGAGGCCCGCTGCTTCTTGGTAGCTCTTCATTTTCCTTGGTTATGCCTTAGTTGTGCCTCTCAGTGGTGGATGAAGTATTCTAGAATTATAGTCATTTGTTTGTACAGTTGAATCCTTTGGCCTGGTGGGCTCTAATCCTGCTTCAGTGAAAAGGCCAGTTCAAATAGCAGACCCCCTTTGAGTAATCTTTGACCCTCATGAACCTGTTCCCTATACTTGAAATAGTTTAGCAGTCCTCCAGGTATTTGGTACATGTTTCCAAGAAGATATTTCTTGGCATATTAAAATACTTCCCTTACTGTTTGGACTGGTGGTAAACATTCACTTTTCTGAGTCCCTCTCTCCTGCAGCCCTCCATATCTGACATGACTCTCCTGCTGTGGAGGCTGACTAGCTGAGATGGGGATTTGTTCTATTCCACTCATTATTATTTTCCATCTGGCTGATGAGGAGATGTGACTCTGGCTTAGTTGAGGTACTTTCAAATCCAGATGTTTCTGGTTAAGGAAAAAAGTGACTCTTTGGGTTTACCTTGAAGGTGAAAGAGCTTCCCAAACCTCCCCCACCTCATCAGCTTGGGGATTAAGCACTTCCATTAAGAGTTCTCTTCATGAGGCAGCTCACCTGTCACTAAGCTTCTGCTCCCTATTAGCCTCTCATGAAACCCACAGCTTAACCCTGCAGCTCTCCGGGTATCCCAGAAAGGCTGTGCACTTGTTCCCCCTGCATCAACTCCCAGGACCACAGTTCTCCTGTTCCTTTTTGAGAGGCAAGAAACTTTGGAAATCTAAACATGAAAAGAGAGAAGCAAGGCTGTCTCCTTCTTGAAGGAGATCATAGATCTGGGCTCATCATCATCATTATTGTCTTAATCTTGAAGAACATCTAAGTAGTTGTGGCTGTAATTATACCCAGAAACCATCAGTGGAATGGGCTATGATAATAATTGTGCTATTTAAGCGCTTACTGTGTTCTAAGAACTGTAATAATAATAATGGCAACTATTAAGCGATTACTATGTGCAAAGCACTGTTCTAAGTGCTAAAGCTGGGGTAGATATAAGCAGGTCAGACACAGATCCTGTTCCACATGGGGCTCACGTATCTTTAAGCACTTTATCTTCCCCCACCACTCTATTAATTACTTTAATGTCTGTCTTTCCTGCTAGATTTTGAAGATCATTGAATCCACTCCCTTTAGGTCAGGGGCATGGATGGAGCTTTCAGTTTAACCAACCATTAATAATGCTTAGTTCCACATCCTCTGCCCCTTCCCTTGCCTAGTTTCTCAAAGTCTAAATGTGTTCAACGTAGGGGAGCCAGGGTTTGTCCTTGGAATTTTAGCCCTGGGCCATAGTATTGACCCCACATTGGTATCTCTTATGCCCTTATGTTCCCTGGGTTTGAGTGAATTTAGGGATTAGAAGCCCATAGTAGTTTAAAAGAATTTAAATTAGGAGTGTAGAGAGAAAGGTTAAGTAATATACTCCTATCCACAAAGATAAGGAAAGTGGAAAAACATCAGGCTCTTCCTCCAAGCAGCCTTGCCATGTTAGGGCATAGAATAGTCAGTGAATGGACCAATGTTCTGACCAAGTTAGGTAATTTTAAATGCATTTGGTCTTGCCCCCTAACAACATACGGTCAAAGCAGTTTGAAAGGAGCTGAAGTTGTTGGATGAATGATCAGTATACTGTCCTGAGTTCCATTTCCTAATTCCTACCCTGAGCACATTTTCTCATGTGAAAATGTGAGGTATTCAACCATCATCCTAAACCTGAGTACATCTCCTTCCCATCAGGGAACCATGGGAGAAGTGAGGTGGTACCGAGGATGCTTTGGAACCTGTTCAGAGCAAGTTCCAGGGCAAATGTGAAAGTCAAAATCATTTAACATAAAAGCAGATTGAGGAGCAATGACCTTGATCTGAGCAGTTAAGTTGGAAAAGATTCCTTTAGAAAAAAAAAAGTTATCCTCAAGATTCACAAAAATTCAAGAAAATTGTCTAATCGGAGACACTTAGGCAGCCCACCCATTTGCAAATAAGGGGTCATGTGGTTTTTGCCATAAAGTCAAAGGAAACTGGGAAGATTTTTCCCTTGAAAGGATTTGCAGGAGGTTGGATTTCAGTTCTGCTGGGATAACTGGGATCATGTGATTGACAGGAAAGGTGTGCCGGTATTTGGGAGTCATGGCCTGCAAGTTAGGAAGCATTCTGTAAATACCACTGATTTCTGTAAATACCACTGATTATACTGATTGATAATGTAACTAATGTCCTTGTAAGGGTGGTGTTAGGAAAAGTGTCATAAACCCCTGGTGTGGTATTGAGATACTCATAAATTCGAAGTAATTTTACATTAAAGTGGGTCAGCCTCATGCTCACTTCCCCCTCCTCATACCAGCCTTTCCCGTCACTGCAGTGGGGTGAGGGTTCCAACTCTGCACTCTAATGGGTATCAGATGTGGCCAGGCAATTCTTGGCAGTAACTAGAAGGGGTCCCAGATGTTTAGCTAATGCATAGGGCTTCAGCATCCACGGGCCCAAGAGTGAATGTAGTCCTGTTCTTGGGCTCCCCAAACTCCACAATCTCTGGGAATCCCTGTTTGACTCCCTCTATCCACAGGTCATCTTCATGGAATGATGCAGAAAGTTCAGGGACTTTTGTTGGGATACTTCAAGAAAGTAAAAATGCTCTAGGGCAGGAACATGTTTGATTTTTGCTTTTTAAGTTTGGAAATGTGCATTGAATTTTAAGCAGACCTAATCTTGGCAGCTCCTAAGCCAATATAATTCCACAGCGAGGGGAGAATACATTAACAACATAAAAATTCCCCGCACCTCTGTATGGGCTGGAGTTTTGATCCACCACACAGATGACTAAATCAGATTGAAGGAAACTCCATGGAGGGGTGAGCTCTTGTTGTTTCTGGGTTCCAGTTCTGCAGTGTGCCACGGTGCTGCCACCTTATTGAGTACCAGTTGGTGAAGCAATTTTAACTCTATAGGGAGGCACCACCTATAGATGAAACTCCTCAAAGCAAGCTGGGCCAAGCCCATGCCAAAGTCAACAGGGAAAATTCACAGATCGGACCTCTTTGGCTCCATTCCCCACTGTAATTTCCAGTGATTTCTGTTTTGCGGAACACTTGGTTAGGATATGGGAGGATATGTCCCCCACCTATTACTTTTTATTAATTAATTTTGGTATTTGTTAAGTGCTTACTATGTGCCAAGCACTGTTCTAAGTGCTGGCAGAGATACAAGGAAATCAGGTTGTCCTACATGGGGCTCACAGTCTTAATCCCCATTCTCCACATGAGGTAACTGAGGCACAGAGAAATTAAATGACTTAAAAGTCACACGGCTGGTAAGGGGCGGAGCTGGGATTAGAACCCATGACCTCTGCCTTCCAAGCCCGTGTTCTTTCCACTGAGCCATGCTACTTCTCTTTTTATAGAATTGGATGGCTATCAGTATTGGGAAAATATCATCTCGTATTATCACTTTTGTGAAGTAGGTAGGGACAGATGTGCTTTACTTCGGAATGAGAAGGGAGGCTAAAGTGTCAACCGAGTGTCACAATTTGCTTATGGCAGAGCAAAGAAACTTCGTCCCACATTTCATCCACCACCATCTTCCATCTCATAAATACAGTTTATTGGTCACTGTGACAGGAAAGGTAAATACCCGATAAGAGGGAGGGGCTGTGGCTGTTCTTCAATATTGATTAGGTTAAGAACATAGAAAAGACACTGTCTGCACCATCAAAGAAGCTTGCGAAGTGAGCCAACTGACTCAGATTCTCTACTTGAACAGGCATTGTGGTTGCATGCATTTTCTATTCACAGTTATCTGCTCCCTAATTTACAAATAAGATAACTGAGGTACCCAAAGTGCTCTGAGTTGCATGTATTAACATGCAAACGTTACTGCAAAAATCATAATCGGCACTTCTATAGCAAAGAGCCTGAATTAGGTTTGGTGTTTGAAAAGTGCTATATTGGTGGGTCACTGTGTTTAGAAGGTTAAGTAACTGCTTGATTTCACAAGTGAGGGATGAAATTCAGTATCTCTGGAATTTTGATACAGGGAAATGATATACCACAATAAATATTGTGAGGCTCAGATCTTGAGCCCTTTGGAAGAAAGTCTAAAAAACAAACAAAAAAAAAAGTGACCTAACCTCTAAGGGACAGTTTAAGCTTATCTTGACCTTAGCCAAGCTTACTGATACTGCAAAACTGGCCTCAAAGTTTCACAAGAACAGGATGTCTCATGAGATTTTTCTGAATTGTCAAGCCAGAAAATACCAGGACAACTGATTCTTTTGTGGCTTGCTGACACTTTACCTTCTCATCCTCTTGGGACCCAGAAATACAGTGGACTATTTGTCATTTTTCAAACTTCAAAATAAATGTTGAATTGAGTTTGCCTCGAAGTTCAGTGTGGTAGTCAAGGCCTTCCCCGAGGTCTAGGATATTTATCAAAACTAGCCCAGAGTCCGTCATCCTAGAATAGCACCAGAAGCACAGGGGAGAAATGCAGTGACAAATCATTAATCTTTTAAATAAAACCTCCTTGCAATCCTTCAGTCCACCCATTAGCACTCACCCACTAAAGCCCCTAAAATAATCCCATCAGCATATGTCTCTAACCTCTTCCTGTTGACTGTAAAGCAAATCCAGGGACACTTTGTTTCTGAATGTAGAAGACTGCAGGCCTAGAGATTACAGTTCCCTAAGTGCTCAATAAATACGATTACATGAATGAATGAATACCCCTTTGTTTATTAGAACCCGGGGCTTTTCAAACAGCTTAATGTATGGAAAGATTGAAGAATCTGTGACTCCGAATACCCTTTCTCCCACTCTCCCAGCCAATCTGAAGCAATCTAGAATGTTCCAAGTGAACAGGAACTGAATTCACTGTAGTCTATAGAATTATGTTTTCCAAAGTATGTGTAACTGTCTCTAGTTCTCTAGTAATGAAAGGGTTGAGTTCTTGTGGAGCATCGTGTTACGGAAATCTTTGCTGAGCTTCTGATCCATTCTGACCTGGTATGCATGCACACAGAGTTTATCTAATGATGGCATCATGCTCACGGGGCTGGAAGAATGTTTCCTAACTGTCTCATCGTGTTTTAGCCAAACAGGTTGAAAACATGCACTGTAGCAGAAAGTGTCTCTGATACGGCTAGCTAAATTTCAATCTGGTTTAAGTCTCAAGGAAGCATACTGCGTTGATTGGCATCCCTTGCAGTTCATTGGCAGTTGTAGGTAAATGCCAAGCTGTTGTCCTCTAGATTTTACAGGCTAAAGTGGCAAAGAATATATCTCTGCATCTACCTACTCTGTTGTATCACTCTCCCAAGTGCTTACTGGGGTTTTCTGCACATAGTAAGCACTCAAATAATTTTGATTGCTCGATCGAAGGGATCCCTGGCTCACACTCCCAGAACCCAGAGAATAGACCTCTCCGGGACATCTGAATTTCACTCAGCAACCTGCCTAGATGTTCCACCATCCCAAGATAACCAGCAGGATCCATTAAAATCTCACTTTCAGAGGGGTGTTGGGGGTGCCCATGATGGGTGGGAGTTCAGCATGGGACAGAAACAGCAGAGGAGAGGGAGTCAGGACTCAGCTACGTTTCCCCCACTGTGGTATTCTGCCAGCCTGCTGCTTTCTGCAACACCCCTTCTGTTTCTAGAATCCTCTCCTGTGGGCTTTATGGGTTAGGAAATCATATGTGTAGTGGCTACACCATGCCAGGAACCCTGGGGGGGAAGTATTACCAAGTAGGTTGGTGTTAGAAGAGCAAAATGAGGGTGCTAAGTTGTAGGAAATTAGCAAGATAAAATAGGAATGGGCAAAGTGATTGAGTGATTTAAAGCCAGTGGTGAGGAGCTTCTGTTTGAGGCAGAAGTGGATAGGCAACCACTGGAGGTTCTTGAGGATTGGGGACTGAAGCGTGGGCTGAAAGCTTTTTGTTTTTCTTTTAAATGATCCAGACAGAGGAGTGAAGTGGGGAGAGACAGGAGGCAGGGAGGCTGATGCATTAACCAAGGTGGGATAGGATAAGATCAACAAGGTGGCAGTTTGGGTGGGGAGGAAAAGGCAGATTTTAGCAAACTGTTAAAAGGTAGAACTGACAGGATTTGGTGAGAGATCCTTATCCCCAACTCTGAGAGGGTGGTGTCTTACTTTCCTCTCTTCCTACAGGAGACCTGAATAATAGGTAGGTTGTCGACAACTGTTTGATGCAGAGGTAGATCTGAACGTTTGATTCCATAAAATGCTTCTGGTTTCATCTGATCAAAAATTAGATAGGATGAACATAATAGTAGTAGTAATAGTATGTATTAAGCATTTATTGGGTGCAGAGCACTGTATTAAGGGCCGGGAAGGGAATTCAGGTGGGAATTAGGGATTCATATCTATGAAAAAGGAGGTGAGCTAAACCCTCCTTGGTTGGGTTTCCTATCCACCTCATCTGAGAGCTCTGGGGGTGGTGAGAGGACAATGAAACCAAACAATGGAGAGGACTTGAATGGCAGTTCACTTGCCAACCTTTAGCTGCCCTGAACTAGAAACCTAGAGCAGTCTGAGCTTAGGGCACCTAACTCATTTAAAGGGAATGAATTTCCTTCACAGGTCAGGCAGCCTGGCCATTTAAAATCATTTCAATAATAACAATAATCACTGTAGTATTTGAACACTTACTATGCACCAGGCACAGTATTAAGTGCTGGGGTAGATACAAGATAATCGGGTTGGACACAGTTCCTGTCCCAAAATAGGGCTCTCTGTCTCAATCCCCATTTTACAGAATGAGGAAACTGAGGCACAGAGAAGCTAAGTGACTTGCCCAAGATCATACAGCAGACAAGTGGCGGATCAGGGATTAGAACCCAGGTCCTTCTGACTCCAAGGCCTATACTTCATCTGCTAGGCTATGCTGCTTCTGTATTCAAGAATGGGGCATGCCACATCAGTGGCTGTGTGTTGGGGCAGGGAGGAATCGGGTCATTAATTGGAGCACCTGCCCCATATCTGACCTGAAGTCTACTAATTGTTCGCCTACTTGAGCTACCTGCTGGTCTCTTCCTTTTTCTGCTTTTTGTTTCCCCTCTCTGAACACCGGGAAAACACCCGAAAGGCTTGAGAAGAGATAGGACTGAGCTGTTACAGCTCCCAAAGATCTTTCTGAACTGAGAATTGTAAAGCAGAGCAAACAATCTGTGGAGAACCTCATTTGGGTGATTTTTTTTTCAAGGTCTGTCTGTGGCACAATATGACACAAAGGTGATGTTGTGGTGAAATAAGCAGAGCCAACATGCCTTCCTGCCCCTGTCAATTCATTATCCATAGATTATATTTCTTCATAATCAGCACTGAGGGGAAACATACTGTGATCTCGTATACGGACCCCATTAAACAGTTTTCCAAGAGTATTTTCCCATGGACTAAGAAAACAATTTTATTTGAGAAGCTGTACAAAGAAAGTATGTTTACTTTCAACTTATTGAGCTCTGAATTATGTTGCTTAAGTAAATTATTTTCCCCGGAATGTTAGCCTCTGTGAAAAAACACTGAGACAGGAGCCAAAGATTTGTGTTTAATTGCAACAGAGCCAAACATCCCCTTTCAATTTCAGTTGTGCCTAGACCTCTGTGGTGACAAGCTTGCAATGTAAAGGTTCTAGTCCCAGAATACTTTGTATTCACTCAGTGTTTTTGGCTAAAAAAAAAAAGCATCATTCCACAACTTGATATTTGTTCCTGCAAATGTCTGAGTTATACAAAAACTATATAGTCAACAATTGTTTCAGTGAATA
This sequence comes from Tachyglossus aculeatus, assembly GCF_015852505.1. NCBI lineage: Eukaryota > Metazoa > Chordata > Mammalia > Monotremata > Tachyglossidae > Tachyglossus > Tachyglossus aculeatus. Next base: position 24,055,832 of record NC_052067.1, read on the forward strand.
GTAAAGGGGTAGGGTTTTGGTTTGAAACACTGGAAATAGGTTTCTCACTGGGTGAGATTCAAGAAGGTTGTGGAAGATGAAAAAGCCCAATCAAGGTTAAATATTTCATTTCAAATTTTGACCTTAACAACCGCACTATTATTCTTCACTTCTTTTTTTGACACGTGATCTTCAAGCACCTCCTTGAAGCCAAATTGCATTGGTTAAAATCAGTTTCTAGTAAACAGTGAATTTCCAATATTTGGTATCAAATCCTACTGAAGGACTGTATACAGAGTTTCCACATGATCCTATCATCTGCCTGAAATGACATTTCTACCAGAGCCCCTCAAGTTTTAGCTAATTCCCAGCTGTATTCAATCAATGATATTTACTGAGCACTTACTATGTGCAGAACACTCTTCTAAGTGTTTAGGAGAGTAAAATTCAAGAGAACTTAGCAGACTTGTTCATAGTGAACAAGTGTACTGTACTGTAACTGTTCCCTATTATAGCTAAAATGACTCTCCTTACTGGAAAAAAAAAAGTCTGGCAACCTCCAAGCATTTTCTACAAGGTAAATAGTTAAAAAGAATCGTGACCCAAAATGCAGTGAGTGAGGGGCGGGATCCTATTTTAGTGCTGGTTGGCACCAACCTCCACAAAGAATGGAGAAGCAGCATGGGCTCGGGAGTCAGAGGTCGTGGGCTTCAATTCCGGCTCTGCCATTTGTCTGCTTTGTGACCTTGGGCAAGTCACTTAACTTCTCTGTGCCTCAGTTAACACATATTAACAAATGCCATAATTAAAGACTTGTTTTTTTGTTTTTTGGGGACCAATGACTGTGTGCTCAAAAAGCCAAACCATTCCAAAAAACTCTTACTAGTAATAATAGTAAGGGTGATAGAGTGCCTTCTGCATGCAATGCACTGCACATGAGATTGCTGTTATGTCCATGGAACAATGTGGTTTCTTTTAGAGGCCAAAACAACACCTGAAAACTCATTTGAGACACTATAGAATGAAATAGCACTTCCCTTCTACAAAACCCTCCAAATAACTATCACTGTGCTCAACTGTTGTTAGGTGGAGGCAGGCATTATAATTCCTATTTTACAGATGGATAATCCCAAGCACTTAAATGTCATGCGATTTGCCAGAGTCAATGATGGGGCCAGGATTACAATCCAGGTCCACTGACTTCCATTTTTTTAAAGAGTCTATTTTGCTTCTGTTTGCATTAGAATCTTTGCCTTACTCATTTCTTAAGCAGCTTCCAGACTGATAAAAACACTAGCCTGCCAAATTTTCATCAGCTCAGCACACAGTTTCCGGGGTCCCAGTTGATGCACCTACTGATGGAGAGCACCATACTCTCGTCAACTTGTCAAACTTTCAGATGTAAACCGCCAACATTATACACTGCCACTCCTCTGGCTAGCTAATTGGCAGTGCACAGATCTCAAGCACCAAGCTCTATATCTTAATTTTTGTGGTGGGGACAAGTGAAAGGAAGCACTTAGGAGGGAGGTATTAGTTTTGGGTGGGTTTCCTCCAAAATCTCTCCAATCAGGGTTCCACTCATGTTTCTTAAGCCCAGAGGGCTAAAAGTAGATCAACCATGGCTAATGGTAAATAAGTCATGGAAAAATTTGTAATTGCTTCAGTCATCCTCATATCACTCTCACAAGTAATAGACCCGGGGATTTCGATTTACTACTGAGAGAGCAAAAAGGAAGAGAAGCTAAATCCAATTTTTTACACTTCAATAATTAAACCAGCTTTCTTGGACCATAGCACATGTTCATAGACTTAACTACTAACAGTTCAGCTAAGGGGAAGAATCAGGACAGCAGAGGAAAGAGAGAACATTTAAGTCGTTTCTCTCAGATTGAAAACTCAGCCTTACTCATTGATGGACTGAACTCTTCTTGGGCTTCTATTGAGTGGACCCAACACCTCTGAGTTGGCAGTGCACCGTGGAAAATGTAGGATCCAGAAAGGGGAGGGTTAAAGGAGTTGGCTTCCTTCTCTTCCTTTAGCCCTTTCTGAACACACACAGTTTAGCACCAAAATAGGGACCTGAATAATTACGCAACTATGCTCTGACAATAGAGGTTGACTCACAGAGTTACTAAAATCTTCATTTGCCTGCAACTTGGTTCTTTGGGTCGACTCAGTGCTTCAGAGGTTATGGGAAAATCTGCACAGATGGAAGAGTGTATCACAGGCAACCATTCAGAACAAAGGAAATCTGTCCCAGCCCCACACTCCCTTTTTATCCTACAGGAAAAAGGATATCTCTGTGAATAGGCTTCTCAACCTGTATTTCCTTTAGTGAGGACTGAAACAGGCCCATTCAGTTTTGATAGCATTTGAGGGGATAATTTCCTTTTTCTCCCCATGCCCATACCCAGTGGAAATTATTTTCTATTTGTCCCAAATCATGATCAGCAGTAGATATGCCTTCACTTCAGTGGCCTCCTTTAAGTCCATCCAACAAGGTTGGGTTGGTATCTGACAGCCCTGCAGGAGAAAAATGGGTATTAAATATCTGCTTCCCTCTAGAAGATGAGCCCTCTGTGGGACAGGGATTGTGTTTGATCTGATTATCCCGTAGTTACTCCAGTGCTTAGCACAGTGCTTGGCACATAGTAAGTGCTTAAACACTGTTATTGTTATAGTGTTGATGTTTAATAAAACAGCCTACCTCCCATACTAAACTATTAGGAGAAGCAGGTGAAGTGTAAACATTTCTTCTCAGAGCAGGGGACCGGCCCACCCTAAATCCAGGAACCGAATGGTGAAAACCTAAGGGAGATTTTCCCATATTAAACTGGAGCTTGTCCAGCACATATTTTTTTGCTTTGGTTTTGTTTTAGTATGTGACTTGACTCATTGTGATTTCTCTAGACCTGTGAATGTGCCTTCTTTCTCCTTTCTTAAACTGATTGGCTAGATAATTAGCATTAGGAAAACTGGTCTACTCTCCTTGAACTAGCATCCATGAGAGTTTCTGAAGCCTTCCCTGGTTCTCCCTTCCTTTTAGCCAAGGCTTTCAATCTTGGATTCAGGTTCTGTTTTAAGACCCGTCAACCTGTCCTCCTCCCTTCTCTGTCGTGCAGTCTCCCCTGTCCTCCTCCCCAATTGATGCAGAAATAATCTCTCTCTGGCTGGGCTGTCAAGAACTGAAAAATATTGGTAATCTTTAAAAATAAAAAGCAATTTGTTTTCTTTTCTCAAATTCACCGCACATGGCAAAGTAGCACTGCCTCGTGCCCCCACTGGCCAAATTTCACAGAGATAGCCTGTCAGAGTTAAGAGAATCCTGTGAGAAATGGGTCTCTTCTCTATGGAAATATCCAAATTACCATTTCTTCTGGGAACCGTAGCATCACCCTGGAGATCCGAGGCTGTCAGAATAAGTAACCAGGCTGAAAGGACATCCATCTTCATTCCCAATGGGGGCACCGCCATCCTCTCTAACTTGTTAATCTTGGGAGATATAAAACCCTAACTAAATAAAATAAAAAGGATGGCAAAAAATGATCTATGGCAACATGTGCATCTTTCTCTATCCATAAATAACTTTATATTTCATTTCTGGCAACATAACAGAGGAAGGAGGTAATGAGCCATTATGGAAAACCCATCTGTTGCTCATAAGGGGAAAGGCTGGATTTATTGAGGAAGAATTTTAAGCACAAGTCCTGTTACTGTTAATGGGAGTTGCACATCTAATTGCTCAAGCTGGAAAATACACCCCATTATAGTTTTCCACCGGCCAGATGGACATTGCATGCCACAACACTGACAAGAAAAATTTATCAGAAAAAAATCAACACTGGAAGTGAAAATACCAGCCGCCTGGGGATTGACAGCCCTAATGAGAATTTATGCTGATTGCCAATAGTGTAAAGATTTTTGTTTCTAAAGGCGTAACGTGACATTCTGAAGTCCTGCTACTCTGTTTTTCAAACCCCCCAAAATAAGGCATTAAGCTTTTTAATGGTGGTCCCCACCCACCTGGTCTGTCACTATATATTCCACTGATGCCAGGTCTGTTTCTGTGAAGCTTGCTCACTAGTATGGCTCATGTGGTAACATTCACCACCCTCCTTGTCTTCTCCCTTCCCACCCCAACACTGCTCTCCTGGAGTCTGCCTCTGGTTGAGAAAAACAGGTAGGTAAAGATACAGCCTGGGTTGGTTGGCACGCTGCCCCATTGTTGAGGCTGATGTGGAGTAAAGGGAGCCAAAAAACCAAAATGGGAGAGCTGTTGAGGTCAATGGAAAATGAGAAGACAGAAAGGGGGGAAAAAAAAGCAATGATCTTCCTCTGGGGCATAACTCATTAAGAGAAACAAATGGAAGGATGGAGAAATACAAATAGGAAGAGGAGGAAGGAATAGCCAAGAAGGATCAGATACTCTCAGTGAGTCACCTACTTTTAGAGCAGAGACTGCCCATTCGCCCACTGCATCTCCTGGGTCACCACCATCCTCCAGGCGACTTTCCTTACGGTATCATCCTTGCTGCAATCTGATTCAGTTCAGTGACTTTCTCATCAGAGGCCTGCCATGTGAGCATAAGCATTTTGATCTCCACCAGTCTTAAAAGCAGCTTGATCAAACAGATGACTGAGGGAATGTGACAGCGGTGCAGCAGACACTCCTGCTCCCTGGCTTCTGAGATCATCTGTCTCCTCCACCTCAGAGTATCTGAGGTGGCAGCAGGGAGGAGACTAAAGTGACCTTACAAGAGATTGCATTTACCACTGCCCGAGCAAAGCCGAGGACGGCAAATTCATACACCCATCCAGGGGAGATAATGTGCCTTAGAAATAAGTGGCCAGAAGCAGATCTGGAGTCCCTTTTCTATTCAATTCAGTTTGTTTTAGCTCAAAGGAAAAGGAGAGCAATTCCTGAAAGAGACATCCCCATTTAAGCATTATCAACATGCAGCAATAGTATAAACAATCCCTCCAAATCTGAGCTCTAAGTAATGACAACACTCAAATCTAAGCTTTCATCTCAGGCAGAGCTGGAGGAAGGCCCGGCCAGTTTGGCAATTGTCCCGGGCCATGGCCTCTCCCACAGGACTGCAGTGGAGCCCTGATGCCCCGGATTCCACACGACTGCCACCGCTTTGGCCTGGGCTGGCAGGGATCCTTCGGGGAGGCAGCCCTTCCCGGGCTTGGAGGAAGAGGAAGAAGAGAGAAGTCACATCAGTGGAACGTGACAAATCCCATCTGGTGGCCATCACCCCAATGGATACAGCTTGGGCCTGGGAGTCCAAAGGTCGTAGATTCTAATCCCGGCTCTGCCACTTGTCTGCTGTGTAACCTTCGGCAAGTCACTTTACTTCTGTGTGCCTCAGTTACCTCATCTGTAAAATGGAGATTGAGACTGTGAGCCCCATGAGAAACAGGGACTGCGTCCTACTGGATTTTCTTGTATCCACCCCAGTGGATACAGTGGAGTGCCTGGCACATAGTAACTGCTCAACAAATACCATCAGTTTTATCTTTATTATTATTATTATTATTATTATTATTAGAGGTTGGGTTAAGCCACCACACAGTATCCTGGTCTGGGTCCCCGTTTCTACCCCGGCTGCTCGGGATGAGTTGCCTCCCAGAAAGAAACCATTACTTGGGCCAAAGGGTTTTCTGCCTCCCAGCAGGAAATGGAACAGTAACTCAGCCATCTCATAACCATAGCTGCGTGTTACCACAGTATCGCCGTGGGCTCCGGGCAGAGAGAGCTCCAGTCCTTTCTGCTCCTATTCCATCACTAATCCTGCCTCCGTGAACACTGCGAGAATTCCACCCAGTTTATGCAAAAGGGAAGGGAGAGCTATGAAGTGGGGTAAGGAAGCATATTGCAGTTCTCATCTTCCAGAATCTTTCTTCATACACCAGTGAGTGGAAAATCTGTTGGAGACCGTGAATAACATCTAAAGCTTCTTCCAAACTGGAGAGGGATTGCTGTCCAGCTGGGGACTCCTGGACCCTAGCTTCTATTCTAGAAGTCTATTTACCCTGTGTAAATTTCCCAGCCTCTTTATGCCTTAGTTTCCTGTAATTAGGAAATAATGATAGAAACAATTCCTTTAAAAGGATATTGTTTGCATTTTGTATTTCTCTGAAAGTGTCATCTGAGGGTATTCTGCCTCTCCCTATTAAGTTTTCTCCATACTACCTCTCACTTCTCCAGTCCTTTCTCTTTTCCTATCTCAACTTCTTCTTCCCCTCTCTTGCTTTCCCTGGCTTCCAACACCCACATGACATGAAAACTTCCAGGGTGCTATATTTGACTAGTTAATTCTCAACTATGAGGTGATCTTCTTCCTTTGGGAGAAACTTTTGAATAAAGCAAATAGTTGGCATGAAATAGTTCAATGTCGGGAATAGCTTTGACTCGTTAGGGAATTTTGTCCTTCTGAAAAGAATGGAAGGAAAATGGTGGGTTTTAATGATGAGGTCTCCTATCAACCCTCTTGATTTCACTGGACCAGGAAGAGGTAAATGAGGGGAAGGGTGCTTTCCTGTTCATTGAAAGTCACCTTCTTCCCTTGAAATGCTCTCTGGCTCCTTTCTCTTAACTCTTGCTCAGCTCTTCAATCCCTTGCTCATCTCTCCCTCCTGCCTGGAAATCCCTAAACACTAGGTCATCTCCCCATCATTAAAGCCCTCTCAAAAACTCCTCTAGGAGGCCTCCCTAATTGATTTTTCTTTTTTCCCTGTCTTAGCCTCTCAATTACCTACTTAACACCCATGTATCTCCTTAGCACCTATATGCACTCACTGTCACCTATAGCACTTCAGCACGTGACAATTTGTGTACTTTCTATTTAAGCATCAGTATGGCCCATCAGTGTGGCCTAATGGAAAGAGCATGGGCTTGGAAGTCAAAGAACCTGGGTCTAGTAAGTGCTCTATCACTTCCTTGTTGGTCACTGTCACAACTTCTCTGTAATAATAATGATAACTGCGGTATTTGTTAAGCAATGACTATGTGCTACTAAGCACATGGGTGGATACAAGATAATTGGGGTTGGATACAGCCCCGGTACGACACGGGGTTCAGTCTTACTCCCCATTTTACATATGAGGTAACAAGGGTACAGTGCTTCTCTGGCGTCTGTTACGTCATCCGTAAAAATGGAGATATAAATACCTGTTCTCCCTCCCAATTAGATGTTGAACCCCTTGTGGACAGGGACTGAGTCCGATCTGACTTTGTATCTCTCCCAGCACTTAGCACTGTGTTTGACCCAGAGGAAGAGCTTAGCCAATACCACAGTTATTATTATTCACCTTCTTCCTGTCTGTGAATTATTTTATGTCTGACGTCTTCATTAGTCTGATAGACTGTGAACCCGTTGTTGGGTAGGTACCGTCTCTGTATGTTGCCAACTTGTACCTCCCAAGCGCTTAGTACAGTGCTCTGCACACAGTAAGTGCTCAATAAATACGATTGAATGAATGAATGAATTAGATTATAAGATATTGGTGGGAAGAAATGTCTTGTCTTTTACCCTTATTAGAGTTTCCCAAATCCTTCTAGACTGTGAGCCCACTGTTGGGTAGGGACCGTTTCTATATGTTGCAAACTTGTACTTCCCAAGCACTTGGTACAGTGCTCTGCACATAGTAAGCGCTCAATAAATATGATTGAACGAATGAATGAATGAATTAGATTATAAAATCTTGGTGGGAAGAAATGTCATGTCTTCTACCCTTATTAGAGTTTCCCAAATCCTTCTAGACTGTGAGCCCGCTGTTGGGTAGGGACCGTCTCTATATGTTGCAAACTTGTACTTCACAAGCGCTTAGTACAGTGCTCTGCACACAATAAGTGCTCAATAAATATGATTGAATGAATGAATTAGATTATAAGATCTTGGTGGGAAGAAATGTCATGTCTTCTACCATTATTAGAGTTTCCCAAATCCTTCTAGACTGTGGGCCCGCTGTTGGATAGGGACCGTCTCTATATGTTGCCAACTTGTACTTCCCAAGCGCTTGGTACAGTGCTCTGCACACAGTAAGCGCTCAATAAATACGATTGAATGAATGAATTTATAAGATCTTGGTGGGAAGAATTAGGGTTTCCCAAATCCTTCTAGACTGTGAGCCCGCTGTTGGGTAGGGACCGTCTCTATAGGTTGCCAACTTGTACTTCCCAAGCGCTTAGTACAGTGCTCTGCACACAGTAAGCACTCAATACGATTGATGATGATGATGAATAGTGTAGTGCTCTACACACAGTAGGAGCTCAGTATGATTGATTAGAAGGTTTCTTGCTGCCACCTAATGTTGAAACTGTGTCCTCAGCAAGATTGCAAATCTGACCTAGCTCTCACACAAAACCAGAACTCCAGAAATCTTTTCGCAGAACGCTGTCTTTTATATGTTCCTGTCCAAAACAGTATGACTTAGTCCTCTAGACTGTAAGCTCATTGTGGGCAGGGAACATACCTGCTAGTTTTGTTATATCGTACTCTCCCACATGATTAGTACAGCGCTCTGCACAGAATAAGAGTTCGATAAATACCATTGATTAACTATGGCATGAGGGTGTCAAGAGTGTATCTGAAGAGTTTTTTGGTGGAAGTGTGTTTAGGTATAGAGTGTGTGTGCTGAGAGGATCCTTGATCTCCATTTTTCCAGAACCGTTTTGTTCCCCTTCCAGCTCCCTGTAAACACAGGCACCATTTCTGAGCCACAGGACCCAGCAGCAGGAGTGAGATTGAGGGAGGCAGGGCTTTTAAAAGTTAAGCTATTGAACATGAGGGCATCTGGTCCTGTATAAAACAGGGTCAGACCAGCTGAAAACCAGACTACAGGTATGAGACTGCCAGCCTATTTGCATTCCAAATTGCCAGCCTCAGGGTTACAGAGGTGGGGCCAACAAATATCAATGCGGGGAGAGAAACAAGGCCCGGCCCTGCCAGAACTGGTTTCCTGACCAGTTGATGGGAGGCCTGGAAAGAGGGGAACCCAGAGAAATTAAGATTACAGAAGAAAAAAATATCACCCTAAGCAAAATAGGGCTGGCTAGCAGATACTTATTGCAAGAAGCACAGTGAAGTGGGCATAGTTTACATCAGCGATGGACTACCCTTCCCTATAGGTTCTGGAGGACTTATTCCCACAGACTGGAGGATGGTTACAGTCCACATGACTGTAAACTCCTTGAGGGCAGGGATCCTTTCTACCAATTCTGTGGTATTGTACTCCTCAGAGTGGGTGTGTCCATTGATGATGGTATATTTAAGTGCTTACTATGTGCCAAGCACTTTTCTAAGTAACGGCACTGTTCTAAGGGAAGACTCCCAACACTAGATTGTAATCTCCTTGAGGGCAGGGATCATGCCAATTTACTCTGCTTTCTTCCAAGGGCTTAGTGCAGTACTCTGCATAGAGTAAGCGCTCAATGAATACCACTGATTAAGCCTTAGTGACTCAAGCTGAGGAAAGGCAAATCCCCTCAGTTGGTAGATCCAGCCTTTCTGACCGGAGAGAAATGGGGCACGGATTTATTTTTTCCTGGAGATGTTTTCTCATGAGCAGGGATTTTCTCCTACATGTTCTTGCCCCCCCCCACCCCCAGTTCCAATCTTGAACAAGTTCAACCAGCCCATGGAATCCATCACCCCTCCAGCCCCTGAAGTGGTTGAACATGACTGGGGATTTTGCTTATCAATCAGTGGAGTTTATTGAATGCTTACTTGGTGCAGAGCACTGTACTAAGTCCTTGGGAGAGAATAATGGAGTTAGTAGACACGATCCCTGCCCTCAAGGGGCTTAAAGTCTACCGGAGGATACAGCTATTAAAGTAAATTATAGACAGAAGAAATAGAGTTAAGGGGTAGGAAGATAAGTGCTATAGGGCTTGCTTGTTGATAAAAACAACTTAGAGAGCATGAGGCCTTCTATAAGGATGACAAAATAGTTTTAACTAACAATGGAAAGTGTTCCTAGGGCAGCTGAGGACAAATCCAGCAACTATTTTAGTACCCTCCCCTTCCTCTACCTCTGCCAAACATTCCAGAGAGAAATGGGCCAGCATGAAATAGGCTTATAGGAACTTTTCGAAGATTCTCCCTTCAGCCAAATGAAAGGCCTCAGGAGCTAACTCCCACATCTCTTCCAACTTTCCAAAAAGAATACATTTTGATTGTGAGTAGGAGTCTGTTCTTAACCAAAGAAATCCTTAAGAGTGACTTACAATGACTAAAGACACTCAGGGACTAAAGTTGCAGACCGGCATTCTTCCTAAATCTCTGCTGCCTGCCTGCCTTTGGGAATGCTTTCTGTGGTAAGCCACTGAGCCCCCAGCTGAGAGCTCACTAAAATAGCACACGTTCTCTTAGCCATCCTGTTACGGTCACCCCTCCTGCTAGTCTCTTTGGTCATGATTTGCCTCCTAAGTACCAGAGCTAAATTATACTGGTCTGTACCTATTAACCGCACCAGCAAATAGATGTAGCTTCCCACCGGCCATATGACAATAGCATCTCTGCTTGATCTAGTCTTTCCTCAGAGTGCTTTGTATGGCTGTTTGAACTTTCCAAACCCATACAGTATTTTGGCACAAGAAATTCTTTATGAATAATTTTCCCCGGTTCATAGTAAGCACTTAAAGCATACCAATATCATCACCATCTATTTTTTGGAAATAGCTGGAGCACATCTGCTCCTTATTGGATAAATCAAGCAATCAGTAGCCAATAGTGAAAATCCATTGTTTGCTCATTGTACCAGCTTTCAGTTAATTTTTAGGAGACACTTTGGTCAAAAAATGAGGAAATTTCCAGAAAAGAAATGTCCTAAATGTTTTTAAGAAAGTGCAACTAAAATGAAGCCCTCACTGTCAACAACAAGGTAACTGTTTGGAAGACGCTTTTAGGAGGTGTCCCGCTTAATTTTGTGTTCCGTGTCTTTCATTACCTTGGAAAATAATATGAATTCATGAATGTCAGTACATGGAAGCAGAAGAGTATATCCTTGAATATTCCCAAAACATATTCCATACTTGAGCATTGCCAGATCATTAAAAGATTCCACCGTAGTTTGACTCACTTGTTTTTATACAAAAGGGGCCAGTCTGACTTCATAGATTTTTTATTTAATCAGCCAATATTTGGGTCTTTCTGGATGCCAAGAGGATGGGTCATCCTAAACCAGACATATTTGTAAAGCTTGTCTTCTAAAGAGTCCAACCCGGCAGAAAGACTACCTCATTCCTACTCCCCACACCCTTGTATGGGGAAGTGGGTGACATTCCATCCCAATTTTACCAGTCAATAAACCACAGGCAGGTAAAAGGATCAGATGTGACCAGTGGCCAGACAGTTTGGGAATCAGACAGAGAAACCCATTTTCTGACTGTAATTCTTGCACTCAATCCACTAGACCACTCTTCCCTGGAGCAGGGTGGAAATTAAATCTTTGAGGTGTCCCAAAGACCACTTCCTATCATCATTTTCCCCTGGTGTCAGTTTATGCATGGGAAAAGCCCTCACTTCAGGAATGGGGGCAATATCAGTTGCTACCAACTAGCAAGGGAGATGGAGAGCTCATAAATGTTCATTCAAGGGGTAGAGGTGACAATGGGGAGTAGAGCTAAGCTACCGCTGCCATGCTTACTGAAAAAAGTCTCATACTCAGAGGTCAGCGAAGCTGTAGGTCTCTGTTCTAGCAAAAGTCATGTTGTATGTGTGGCCTCACCATCAGCCCTACAGCACTTATGTGCATATCGATATGCTTCTCATATCTAGATGAGAAGCAGCGTGGCTCAGCAGAAAGAGCCCGGGCTTTGGAGTCAGAGGTCAGGGGTTCAAACCCCAGCTCTGCCAATTGTCAGCTGTGTAACTTTGGGCAAGTCACTTAACTTCTCTGTGCCTCAGTGACCTCATCTGTAAAATGGGGATTAAGTCTGTGAGTCCCCTGTGGGACAACCTGATCACCTTGTAGCCTCCCCAGCTCTTAGAACAGTGCTTTGTACATAGTAAGCACTTAATAAATACCATTATTATGATTATATTTACATATTATTCATTATTTGTATTAATGAATGTCTCCCCTTCTAGACTGTAAGTTCATTTTGGGCAGGAAAAGTAACTACCAACTCTGTTGCATTGTACTCTTCCAAGCGCTTAGTACAGTGCTCTTCATGCAGTAGGCACCCAAATACCACTGATGATGATGATGAAGAAGAATGTATTACAATCAATCATATTTATTGAGCGCTTACTGTGTGCAGAGCACTGTACTAAGCGCTTGGGAAGTACAAGCTGGCAACATATAGAGACAGTCCCTACCCAACAGTGGGCTTACAGCACATCAAAAGAAAATAACTGACAGCACAAACACCTGAACAAATCCTAGCACTTATGAATTTATTCACACCCTCCCTCAGCAGTTAATACCTATGTGTGCTCAACTACTTATGTTGAACATTCTAGTAGTAAATGTTTTTATGTTTATCCCGGCCCTCAGAATGCAAGCGCCCGATGGGCAGATAATGTGTCAATTATTCTGTACTCTACAGATGTCTAATATGGTGCATTGCATGGTGGGGGGCTCCATAAATACAGCATCTACTTTCCAGCTGGTTTCACTGGAAACAGCCGTTAATTGGAGTCTTCACAAACAACTTCGGATTTGCATCTACTAAGATTTCCCTGTACAAATAAGATTTTGCACCAACAGCAAACATGGTGTGCGCTCATAAACCAGACACTTAGCTGGCTAGAATATGAGTTAACCGAACACTTTCTGCAAACTTAGAAACCCACGTGGGAGTGTAGGAATGCAAAAAAACTGTATGCGGTGGGACAATTTATCCCAAGCACATAGAACCGTTATCCCCCAAACAAAGCGACTGGTTCAAAAGGCCAGCTTCCCTTTTTTATCCAAAGTCCAATTTTCCTCCCCACACAAGTACACAAACTGCAGTGTAACTTACAGTTGTGGTTTGCAGTCATAGTTGGTCACCTACAGTTTCCTCTCAAAGTGTAGTTGGACAATTTTCAATTCAATTGCTTAACGCTTAGTTTGTTCTGATTTAGCAACAAGAAAACACTGTTTTTCTGGTCATTTTCACGGGCAGCTGCCGTGTCCAAAAATACGTGGGCATATATGTTTATATATATAGATAGTGAGAGAGTGTGCATAAGCAGAGCTTTGGGGTTTGAAAATGGTGTTTTTGATGGGGAGATCCTCTCAAATGTGTGGGTGTGACTGGAAAGACAGATGTGCAATAGAAAATCCATTCTACATTGTGTTTATGTAAAGCTAAGGCTTGGGGGTAAATCTCTGGCTGTGGGAGGGTAAAGGTGTTACTGAAAAAATAAGTGTTCCATGCCAAGGCAGAAGTATCCTGACACTCATTTTGCCAGGAGCAAAGATTTCCCAGGGCAGTTAGTTTGCTTCAGCTCACAAAACATCACCTGCACCTACACTGCTTGACTCTAAGCACTCCCAGTTCAGAAGCATTATGGGAAGGAAGGAGGCCCATGAAATAGGTGGATGGGGAATAGTTCTGCTGTTATTAGAATTCAATAATGATTTATTACTAATAATAACAATAATAACATGATATTTAAGTGCATACTTTGTGCCAAGCACTATACTAACACCCGAAGCAGATGCAAGATAATCAGGGCCCAAGTGGGATTTACATTCCAAGTAGGAAGGAGAATGGGTATTGAACCCCATTTTGCAGATGAGGGAACTGAGGCTCAGAGAAGTTAAGTAATTTTCCCAAGGCCACGTGGCAGGTAAGCAACAGGAGCTTGGATTAGAACCTACACCCTCTGGTTCTCAGGCCTCTGCTCTTTCCATTAAGCCATGCTGTTGCTGTTAAGATGGATGACAAGGGAAGTAATCATCCTTTGGTTCCTCCAGATGCACCTTGGCCACTGTTAGAGACAGAAGCACTTAGTACAGTGCTCTGCACTCAGTAAGCACTCAATAAATATGACTGAATAAATGAAAGCTAGGCTCTTTGTGCCACTGGTCTTATCCAGTAATGGCATGGCTTAGGTTCTTATGAACTAATTTGTGTAGCAGTCAGTTGCATGCTTTTTTGAACTCCCAGTTAAGGAGATGCTTCTTGTCCAAATCAAACTCAGAATTGAAAAAAGACCAGGTGAAGTATAGTCAATTTAAAGCTGTGAGTTTTTGTAATTTCAGGACTTGCAGCGTGGCTCAGTGGAAAGAGAACGGGCTTTGGAGTCAGAGGTCATGGGTTCAAATACCGGCTCCACCAATTGCCAGATGTATGACTTTGGGCACATCACTTAACTTCTCCGTGCCTCAGTTACCTCATCTGTAAAATGGGGATTAAAACTGTGAGCCCCCCATGGGACAACCTGATCACCTTGTAACCTCCCCAGCTCTTAGAACAGTGCTTTGCACATAGCGCTTAATAAATGCCATTATTATTATTATTACTACTTGTAAATTAACAATTGTTAACTATTCATAAGTGACTTGCTTCTAAATCTGTTCGGGACTTGATTAAGCTTTTTGAAATGGCTATGTAAACTGCTTTTTATTCTAATTTTGCTTTTATTACTTCAGGATGTTTCTGAAAATTTTTTATCAGGTTTTCTTCTACCAATTAGCTGCAACGCAGATGGTGTCAGTGAAATGAAAAACATTCACTGGCTCTGGAAGAAAAAAAAAAATCAAAAGATTTCTATCAGCCTGCTTGGATTAATAAAAAGTGTGGAGGGCTGGGAAATCTCCAGATGACTTTACAGGAATTAGGCAGCTCAAAGACAGATAAATCTCAGGTTGGAGTGGTGAGGACTCGTATTCTCTGATGAGAACCCTCAGACGGTGAGGGCAGCCAGCCTAAGTAGGCCTTCTAAAACCTGAGTCTTGTAAATTCAGGGCATCTTAGAAAACAGCTCCAATATTGATCAGGTCATTGATCAGCTATGACTCGGTCCATTCCTGCCCTGAGTCAGAGAAGATAGGAGGAGGGAACAGGTCCCATGTTACCTCACCAAATCAGGTCCTAAATGCTTCCATGGGTAGCACTCTTTAATGTGTTTATCCTCCACTGTGGGGTTTTTAATCGTTAGGTTGTGAGTCATTGCTGAAATCACAGTCCTAAGCTAGGTAGGTCCATGCTCTGACTTGGTTTGGCAAATCTCATGTTCCTGAAATCTTCAAAGTGCCCACATTTTAGCTGGCCAGCAGCATATGTCTTGTAATCAATCAGTCGTATTTATTGAACACCTATGGCAGAGCTCTGTACTAAGCACTTGGGGGAGTTCAGTGCAACAGAGATGGTGATCACATTCCAACACTCCTTGGTAGTGGGAAAGTAAAATGCTGGATTTCCAGACCCATTTTTTGATGGTTGATTTTTCTCGCAGTCGCTCGAACCTCTTAGAACAGGTTTTATACATTTAATCATTTAATCTGGAGCCTTGAAATCTTATATTTCAAAATTGCCTTGTTAAATCAGTTAATGATGGTATTTGTTTAGTGCTTACTATGTGCCAAGCACCATTCTAAGTGCTGGGGGAGATAAAAGGTAATCAGGTTGCCCCGTGTGGAGCTCACCGTCTTAATCCCCATTTTACAGATGAGGTAACTGAGGCACAGAGAAGTTAAGGGACTTGCCCCAAGTCACGCAGCTGGCAAGTTACGGGGTGGGATTAGAATTTATGGCCTCTGACTCCCAAGTCCGTGCTCTTTTCACTGAGCCACGCTGTTAAACTGTGATATAACCTTTATTTCATTCATTCGATCGGCGAATGCCATTTCAGGGAGCAATGACCATATGACAGCTGCCTTTTAAATCACCAGTTGTGCCTACTAGATTTCCAATAAGAACTATCAAAAAAAGAGCTGCTGCTTTCCCCCAGTTAAAATTTATCAGTTGTGTCCCATCTCAATCACTTCAGTGACCAACACCAAAGAATGTCATAATACAAAATGTTCTTTTTTCCATCATTGGTTTGAATCATTCTCCTATGTATTTTTGCTAATGTTTGTGTGTTCATCTCTGTGAATCTTCCCCAAATTAGATTGCAAGTTTCTTCTTTTTCTCATCTTTTTCCGTAACCGCCTTAGTGGCAATACCATGCTTGTTCCTGCTATTGGTCGACTGCCTGGTTGTTTGCTGAGAAACACACAACTGCTCAACAGAGGATCCCACCAACCTCACAACATTGTACAGATACTCCAGATAGGGTTCAGTTGAGGACTGACTTTTCCCAAATCCTAAATTATGTGTGCAGAGATAAACATTGCATTGGTTCATATGCTTTTATCCACTCGGTGGAAAAATAGGAAAGATGGGGAAAATAATTTATTTTGGAGGTAAACACCCACATATCCTTATCTTAAATTAAATTTCCCCATCATTTCAACAGTTGGCCGAGTAACTGAGTTTATCTCCAGTTGTTGATGATTATCCGTGAGGAGCTAGTCAACCTGCTTGGGATTGCCCTTAGCTTTTTTTCTTCACATTGTTTCACTTCTGCTCCTCCCATCAGATGTCGGGAAAACAAGATTCACACATGAGTCTTTCCACAGCAGCTTGTTGGCCTGCTCCCTAGTTGGATTGATTTATGTTTTAATTTTATGGATGATATCACACAATTATCTCCAGATGGAATAATCGGGATGAAGTACTGCCAATAAACATTAGGCACTAAGAGGGTTCCGCCAGCTCCATCCATTTTGCACTGTAATTATTTTTGTTTTGGCTTCGTAAATTTATCAAGAGGCACCGAGCGTTTCCTTCAAGCCAGGGATCCCTCCCCTCTGTCTCATTAGAAGGAGATTACCTCAAAACTAGCTTTGGTGACCTCCCCACATATTTCTCTTATCACCTCGCAGCTGATAACAGGTCCTATAAATTGTGGTTTACTGAGCAGAAGACATATGAAATCAGATTTGTTCACCTTAGGATGAGTTGTAGAATTATTCATTTTGATTAATTATGAGCCATAAAGTTTCTATTTGGGTTTGTATTTTTGGCTGGGTGAACGGCCTCCGTGTGAAATGAACTGGTCATCTGCAGGTTTCCTTTCCGATGAAGTCAACCGAACAAGCCTTTCTAGATTTCTGACAGCATGAAGCCAGCTGGAATGATGTGATGCGTGTATGTCTGTTCTTTACTGCAATAACAATTCTCTTTTAGTTCTGGCTTATTCAGTTGGGCCATTTCTAAATTGGCCTAAATTGCAGAACCCCAGCAGATCCCTCGGGGAAACGATGTCATTCAACGTGCAGTAATGGCTGCCCTCTTCCTGCTCCTTCAGATTTGCTCAAAATCAAGATATATTTTTGCATTGAAGTTCACCACATGCCAGCCAAATCCATGCCCCAGCCTTAATTACATCATGAACATAGACAATGAGGGCGTTCATTCTGATGCTCCATACTAGTTTCAGTCCAGGAGATATTAGATTCACCTCAAGTTACTCATCTTGGCATCTTACAAGTCCAAGCCTTCTTCCCAAAATACAACCTCCAAGTATAGACTGGGTTCTCTTGGTTGCCAGAAAACCCTCGGATGTCTTACAAAAAGACTTTGCATTTCTGCAGGAAAATGTCTAGGACTATAATATTCTACAGTTGAAAGACTCCAAGAAGTTATCTCATCTCTTCCACCACCTCTAGTAAGACTCTCTTTCTCCACGCCACCACCACCACTCCTTCCCTCCCTCCCTGACTTCTCGTTTGATCTGCAATCACGTATTTCCAGTTGAGTGTCCTGCCAGTACCTCAAATTCAACGTGGCAAAAACTGAACTCCTCAACTTTCTCCTTTTGCCCCCAGCTCCACCTGACTTTCCCATCTCAATTGACAAATAAACCATCACCATCATCCCTATCCCCGAAGTTTACATCCTTGGGGTCATCATCGACTCTTTGCTATCATTCAACTCTTTCATCTAGTCAACTGCCAAATCCTGTTGGTTTTTCCTTCATGACATTTCCCATGCCTACCCCTTCTGTCCACCCACACTGTTGCAACCTTTGTACAGGCTCTGGTCTTGCCATGGTGTTACCAACACTTATGAGCCTATTTACAGCCTTCTCACTGATCTCCCAGCTTCCCCTTTCAGTATATACTACATGCTGCCGGGCAAATCATCTCCTAAAGCATCACTTGGACCACCTCTCTCTTCTCCTCAGACCCCTCCACTGGCTTCCTGTGCCTCCACATAAAAGAAAAACTCCTCATCATCAACTTCAAGGCTTTCCACTCCTTTGGCCTCTTAGCTATGGGGTATGGAGGGCCTTGACACTGACTGTGAGGAATTTCTTCACCCTCTATTCCCCAACTGGCTGTCTTCCTTCTGACTGCACCTCACTCGACTCTCCCATCTCTGCCTCCTCCCTCTGCTCTTCCTCCGGCTTGGAGCTCTGTCGCTCCCCATATCAGACATATCACTGGTTTCCTCACATTTAGATCTCTTCAAAGATGTCATCTCATCCAATGAATGTTCCCTGATCATTCTCCTAGCACCATGGCCTTATTGTCCCTTCAGCTAAACAGTAATGCTTATGAACTTATTTACATCCTTGCAATGCTTTTTTCACTCTAATTATAAATACTTTTATATTTGTATCACCCATTAGACTCCTTGTGAACAGTCAACATGCCATTCTTTTGTTATTTACTTCCCAGGTAGCTAGTCTGCTGGCCTGTACAGTGAGCATACAAGCAATGCTACTATCACCACTAATACTACTAGCAGGGATTTTAGCTAAAACCATGCAAGACTCTTGTTGTCTGTCCTTCCATCAGAGCTCTCAATTTGCAGTTTTTTAAATATTTCATCTATAAAGGAAATTGTTTTTTATGTAAACACAGAGAAATACTTTGCTATTTATGGTAGGAAATTTTCATTTAAGCCAACACAGCTATTTGGAAGGTAACAATTCAAATGTGCATTTAAATCTGGACCTGGGGCAGGTAAACCCCTACATTTCTGGGTACTATCCATCATTTGCACCCCTTCTTATCTTTGGGGACAGATCGGTTGGTTTTGTGCCCAGAACTTGGGTATGTTGTCTGGGTACTGATACCCATAGTGAAGCAAGACAGCCCCCTGAGATGAAGAGCTAATTGAAGCTGTATTATCCAGAAATATTTCCCATTCCAAGTTATAGAAGCACAACAAATGGGTATGTCAGCTTTTCAGTTTGAACCTGAGGAGTGAACGTAATTTGGGTATCTGGGGAAAATGGCAGATGGTTACTCACAGGAACAGGACAGAGACATGTACGTACACACAATGTAAACACTCACATTCAAACAGTGGACACAAAAACACAGGGTAGCCCCCGGGAAGGGAAATAATAATAATGACATTTGTTAAGCACTTACTATGTGCCAAGCACTGTCCTAAACGCTAGAATGCAAACATGCATGCAGGGCTGGAAACACAGAAAGCAGTTAGAGCTTGGTACTTCCCCACTGAGACTAGGGCAGGGCACTGGACTGGCTTCAAAGAGGCTGCTGAGATGGGGAAAAAATTTCCATTCCCTCCCATTCCACAAGTGGGTATGGTATTTATTCTGCGCTGACTCTGTGTCTAGTCCTGTGCTAAATGCTAGGGTAGATGCTTGATAATCAGCAAGACCCACTGTTGTGATGCGAACCTTGACCTTCCCATTTTTTCTAGAGCCATTTTGTTCCCTTCCAGGTCCCCGTTCAAACAGGTGTAGCTTCCAAAGAGTGGTTGGTTTTGCATTTTTAACTCCGCCCATTACGCCACTGCCCCCATGGGTATGGGGCTGCCCCTCTGACACCATGCCATGCTACCATCCTTTCTGACACTGCCCACATTGGGGCTCACACCACAGCTGTGATGTCACAGCTGAAGGGAGTTACCTCACTCATACACTGCCCCAAACTGGCCCTGGCTGGCAGGTAGGCCTATAGGTCAACTTGTGGATTCACATTTCCTTCCGAAGCCAATTCCTGGTAACATCTGGAGCTCCTGTTTCCTGCTGAATTGGACCACCCAGTCCCTAGCTCCCGCTCCTCACCCTGATCGGGGCTGACCGTGGTCCCGAGTACCTGCTTCCCACTGATGCTGGAACAGGCAGGATTTGGTACAGTGGTTTCGGCTGGGACCGGAATCAGCCAGGTTCTGGATCAACCGTTTCCAGCTCCGGGCCAGGCTGGGTACACCCACTCCCCAGTGAGCCCAGAACAGGGCAGGATTCAAAACTTGCCCTGATTGGAATCTCCTCTCTCAATCGATCAATCGTATTTATTGAGCATTTACTCTGCACAGAGCAGACTACTGTACTAAGCGCTTGGGAGAATACAATATAACAGAGTTGGTAGACATGTTCCCTGCCCACAACGGGCTTCTTTTGCATTTCCCTCTCTCTTGCGACTCCAGCACTCCCACATCACTCACACAAACTCACACCCCTCCCTGCCATGACACTAGAGCCTAGCCCACACCCTTTACTCCTCTAGCATCAGCTTACTCACTGGACCCCGTCTCATCTATCTCACCACTGACCCCTTTCCTACATCCTCCCCCTAGCCCGCAACTAACTCCCTCTCCCTCCATATATGCCAGACCACCACTCTCCCCACTTTCAAAGCCTCATAGAGGTCGTATCTCCTCCAAGAAGCCATCCCTTCCGTGTTATCATCATAATAATAATGATGGCATTTGTTAAGTCCTTACTATGTGCAAAACACTGTTCTAAGCACTGGGGGGATACAAGGTGATCAGGTTGTCCCAGGTGGGGCTCACGGTCTTAATCCCCATTTTACAGATGAGGGAACTGAGGCCCAGAGAAGTTAAGCGACTTGCCCAGAGTCACACAGCTGACAATTGGCGGAGCCAGAATTTGAACCCATGACCTGTGACTCCAAAAGCCCGTGCTCTTTCCACTGAGCCACACTGCTTCTCTGGATCATGCACTTATGTGCTTGGATCTGTGACCTTTAGTCATTTGTTTTTCATTGCACCCTCAGCCCCCCAGCACATATGCACGTATCTATAAATTATATATTAGAAATGATTAATATTGCCTGTCTCCCCCTCTAGACTGTAAACTCACTGTGGGCAGGGAACATGCCTACCAACTCCACTGTACTCTCCCAAGTACTTAGCACAGCGCTCTGTGCCATAGTAAGTGGTCATTAAATACCACTGATGATTATTGTGGATGATGATGATGATGATGATGATGATGATATGTGCTTACATATCTTTATATTCTCTCGCTTCTACCTGTAATCTATTTTGGGTTTGTCTCCTGCTAGTTTGTAAGATCCTTGTTTCTGATAACTGTCGGACTCTCCCAAGCAGTTAGTACAGGGCTCTGCCTAGAGTAAGTACTAAAGAAATACAACTGATTGATTCATCCCCAGCTTGAGATGGGGCTGGGCACCCATTTCTTGGAAAAGCTAGGAACATGCAAAGGATCCAAATGTCCACTCCTGATTGAGTGGACAAGAGCTTGAAAGCCTTAGGGCTGCTCACCTTACCTGCCCCCCTCACCTTGTAGTTGCCCCCGGCCCCCACCAGCCCCCATTAAGTTGACACCCCCATGGCAGCAGCTTTTGTGGGTAAAATGGGATTCTGGAGGTCACCTTTGCTCCAGTCTGCTTAGATTTGAAAATTGTTTTCAGAATTAATCTGGTACTAAAATTTACATTAGCCTCACCTTCCTTTCTCCATTGGCTTCCTCCAGCTTCCTGGTCTTATTTTACTGGTCTCCGCATTGCTAGGTTAAGAGAATCAGCCAAACAATCAATGATACTTATTGAGCACTTACTGGGTGCAGAACACTGTATTAAGCACTTGGGAAGGGTAAAATACAATAGAGTTGTCGACGTGTTTTCTAACCACAATGAGTTAACAGTCTCCACATGCATCTCTGGTCCAACAGCCCTTTTTTATGGTATTTGCTAAGTGTTTACTATGTGTGAGGCACTGTACTAAGTGCCGGGGTAGATACTAGCTAATCACTTTGGACACAGTCCCTGTCCCACATAAGGCTCACAGTCTTAATCCCCATTTTACAGATGAGGTAACAGGCACAGAGAAGTGAAGTGACTTACCCAAGGTCACACAGCAAATGGTTGAGCTGGGATTTGCATCCAGGTTCTTCTGATTCCCAGGCCTGGGCTCTATCCACTTGGCCATGCTGCTTCTCAGCCCTGCCTGATGCCCGCAAGCATATATACTCCTTGTAAAACCAAACCAAAATGGAAAGGAAAGTAGGAATGTCTTGTCTTATGCTGTTGAGCTGTTCCCAACCCATAGTGACACCATGGACACACCTCTCCCAGTATGTCCCAATCTCCATCTGCTATCGTTCTGGTAGTGTATCCATAGAGTTTTCATGGTAAAAATATGGAAGGAATTGACCATTGCCACCTTCCATGCAGTAAACTTTGAGTCTCTGCCATCGACCTTCTCTCTTGCTGCTGCTGCCCAGCATGGGTGAGTTTTGACTTATATCAGATTGCCATCCACTCACTAGTCACTGCCCAAGCTAGGAATGGACTGAGTGGCCTCTGCTTAACTCTCCCTCCCATCATCATCATCCTCAATCGTATTTATTGAGCGCTTACTATGTGCAGAGCACTGTACTAAGCACTTGGGAAGTACAAATTGGCAACATATAGAGACAGTCCCTACTCAACAGTGGGCTCATAGTCTAAAAGGGGGAGACAGAGAACAAAACCAAACATACTAACAAAATAAAATAAATAGAATAGATATGTACAAGTAAAATTAATAAATCAAGTAATAAATATGTACAAACATATATACATGTATACAGGTGCTGTGGGGAAGGAGGTAAGATGGGGGGATGGAGAGGGGGACGAGGGGGAGAGGAAGGAAGGGGCTGGTGGTCACAGCTGGGTGTTAATCAATCAATCGTATTTATTGAGGGCTTACTGTGTGCAGAGCACTGTACTAAGCGCTTGGGAAGTACAAGTTGGCAACATCTAGAGACAGTCCCTACCTAACAGTGGGCTCACAGTCTAAAAGGGGGAGACAGAGAACAAAACCAAACATACTAACAAAATACAATAAATAGAATAGATATGTACAAGTAAAATAAATAGAGTAATAAATATGTACAAACATATACACATATATACAGGTGCTGTGGGGAAGGAGGTAAGATGGGGGGGATGGAGAGGGGGACGAGGGGGAGAGGAAGGAAGGGGCTGGTTGTCAGAGCCTTTAATCGTATTTATTGAGCGCTTACTGTGTGCAGAGCACTGTACTAAGCGCTTGGGAAGTACAAGTTGGCAACATATAGAGACGGTCCCTACCCGACAGTGGGCTCACAGTCTAGAAGCTCCACGCCAGTCCCTCACGCCCTCCCATAGCCAAGACAGGTAGAGTACTGGAAACTCTCCAGGTGCAACTCTGAGAGGCCAAAGTAGGAACAAGACACATCCAATTTCTTTAAGGCCCAGGTAGTTTTATATGCCTGGGCCAGTCCTTAAATTCGTAGCCGAGCTTTACTTTCATCAAACTCTGGATCCTCTGACCTGGCCTAAAACTGCACTGTTGAAATCATCCTAGATTAGTTTCCTTGCAAATGAAATATTGCAAGGAAGTTAAAGGCATGAATCATAAAATCCAACAGGTAGCACCAAGTAGACAATGGCAACTTACCTCATGGATTCAGAGTGAAAGTTAGGGTCATTGTCTCCTGATTATATATAGCTTGTCTTCCTACTTAGAGGTGACAGCACTCACAATGAATCACTAGCTGTGAATGTGACTGTGGCTGAAATGATGTTTCTGCACCTCCACTTCCTTAAATCACAGTTCATCTAACCTTTGTTCTGAAATTCTGGATTACTGCTGCTTACAATGCCACAGACAAATTTAAATCTGGTTTCATTAGCTTTTTTAAATGTAACATTAAATGGTCAACGGAAACCGTCTTAGAATGACTCAGTGGATCTGTTTTATAAAACTCCATGATGACGGTGACTTCTTGACATTGGGGAAAAAGCTATTTTTGCTATGACATTTTTAAGCACTTAGTGGAAAGAGCACGGGCTTGGGAATCAGAGGCCATGGGTTCTAATTCTGACTCTGCCACTAATCAGCAGTGTGACTTTGGGCAAGTCACTTAACTTCCCTGTGACTCAGTTACCTCATCTGTAAAATGGGGATTAAGACTGTGAGCCCCATGTGGGGCAACCTGATTACCTTGTATCTACCCCACTACTTAGAACAGTGCTTGGCACATAGTAAGTGCTTAACAAATACCATCAGTATTATTATTAAGGAATGCAATAAATGAAGGTAATTAAATGAGACCCAATCTCTGTACCACAAAAGGCTCACAGTCTAAAGGTAAGGACAGTATAGGAAATGGAGGCCCAAAGAGTTTGTCTTGCACAAACTAGAACTAGAACTCAGGTGTGTTGATTCCTAGTCCTTTGTTCTTTCCACTAGGCCACATTCCCTCTCTGCATGAAGTAAGTTCTTAAAAGACTTTGGAGTATACCTTTTTTTAAAAACAGAGCATGTATTTTACATGAAACTTGGAAATTAATTGCCAACAAATATGCATCCAAAAGGAAATTTTCTAATGGCATCGCTAAAAATATTCAATAATTGGTTTCCTGGGACACTGATAGACAATCAGAAGGTGATCACTTGCTTAGAGCCAAATTCACTTTGTACATCTCTAATTCAACCACTCATCATAATCCTGGCTCGAATCTTGACACTTTGCTCAACATCTCATTCTTCCTGAAATTCTGTTTTTCCCCCCTACAGAGTGATTTTGACATCAGTGGAACCTCAATTTATGGCATTGATGTTTGATTTCCAGTGATTCATCATCAGCCATTTTTAACACTGTCCTTGCCTGCTTCTTTTTTTAAAAAAATGGCAATTACTATGTGCCAGGCACTGTTCTAAATGCTGGAGAAGATGCAAGATAGAAGGTAATCCAGTTGGACACAGTCCCTGTCCCACATGGGGCTCACAGCCTTAATCCCCATTTTACAGATGAAGTAACAGGCGCAGAAAAGTTAAGTGACTTGCCCAAAGTCACACAGCTGATAAGCGGCAGTGTCGGGATTAGAACCCAGGTCCTTCCGACTCTCAGGCCTATGCTTTAACTACTAGGCCATGCTGCCTCTTCCCTCCTTTCTCACCTTACCCATTAAGAAGTGGTTGATCAGTACATGAGCACTGGGAGACTCTTCAAGGAAAAGTCATTGTTCTAAGGTAAACAGAAAGAGGTTCTGTTAACCTCAGCCCAAGAAAAGCATCCAGCAAGTCACTTAACTTCTCTGCACCTGTTACCTCTTCTGTCAAATGGGGAATAAATCCTACTCCCTCCTAGTTAAACTGTGAGCCCCATGTGGGACAGGGACTTGTATCTTGTATCTACCTCTGAGCTAAGAACAGTGCTTGGCACAAAGTTCTTAATAAGTAGTATACTTTCTACAGTGCATGTGTTTAGGCATGCCATCTATTCCCATCCACGTCTTTAAATTCATAGCACTAAAACAAGAGTCAGTCTACTGATTTACCTCACAGGCACCTCGTGGAGATAAAGGGATAAACAAATGCAAATATTGCTGTTTGCTGTTCAGGCCTTATTCCTGGCTGAAACGGGAAGTAATGGAGGAGTCTAAATGTACCGTGAGGGGCTCTTGTGGGATACTTGTTTTGATTGCTGTAGCCAAGGGAGAGAGGTATGAAGAGCCCTTTTCTCAGCAGTGGGAGGAGGAAGAACACTGGCAGGTCTGAGTTCTTCGGGATAATTCGAGAGGCCAGACTGACTTTGCTGCCCCTGGGACTGTGCAAGGTGCACACTTCCGCTCCTTCCCTGACAAGGGCTGAGCCCCTCAGGCAGTTAGTTGTTAATAGGAGGTGCCCTGGGCCCCGATGACTAAAGATGGTGGCCCTGGCCTACTTACTTCACCCAGTAGTTCTGTAGGAGAAGAATCATGGTCTAGTGGAAAGAGCATGGATTTGTGAGTTAGAAGACCTGGTTCTAATCTCCTTTCAGTCACTTGCCTGCTGTGTGTGACCCTGGGCAAATCTCTTAACTTCTCAGTTTCCTCATCTGCAAAATAAGGATTCAATATTGTCCTCCCTCCTGTTTGGACTGTGAGCCCTACGTAGGACCTGATCATCTTGTATCTGCCCCAGTATTTGGTATAGTGCTTGGCACATAGTCAACACTTAATTAATGCTAGTAATATAATAATAATAATGATGATGGCATTTATTAAGCACTTACTATGTGCAAAGCACTATTCTAAGCACTGGAGAGGTTACAAGGTGATCAGGGTGTCCCATGGGGGGCTCCCAGTCTTAATCCCCATTTTCCAGATGAAGTAACTGAGGCCCAGAGAAGTTAAGTGACTTGCCCAAAGTCACACAGCAGACAATTGGTGGAGCCGGGATTTGAACTCCTGACCTCTGACTCCGAAGCCCATGCTTTGGGCTTTCCACTGAGTCACGCTGCTTCTCAGGAAAGGAGCTGGTCTGGAATTATTGGATGAAGCATTCTCCACTACATGGATTGCCTGTTGCCAGAAAAGGAGTGGACTGTCTAGAATAGCTGGCAACTATGTAGGTGAACAAAGCAACATATACCCTCTAAAAGGGCGGGTATATCCAGGTATTCAATGCATCTAGGATTCAGAATGAATTTTTAATTCCACCGCCTGGCTCGTCTCCTGCCCTTCCGAACTTCTCTATTGCTTTTATAAGCTCCTTTGAACAGGCTTTAGACTGAACAAGATCAGTGTTTAGCCATTCTTTAGGGCTAGTATCAGTCTGAGCATCCATGTGGCAGATTATTGACGCTCGCCCTTTGTTCCAATTTGATCGGGCCAGGTGACATTGAATTCAGCAAAGAAAGAAGCCGTTGCCTGACTTGTCAGACTCTGCTTAAGAAAGAAGATTGATGAGCTGTGAAAGGGGAAGAAAAACTAAAAAAGAGAAGCCTTAATATAGATTGGTCTTTTGTACAGAATTTGAGAGACATTACAAATGCAGAGAATGGTATCTCTGGAAAGGCCTTTACTTTGGATCTTTGCTCTTTGTTGTTGCTCTAAGCTGCTTTAAAACGGCTGATGTTAGTAAACACAAATGTTACTGAGACAGTTGGGGAAAGGCAAGCGTTCATAGGCATGAATGGGAATTGTTTGTTCATTTAAGATTAGGGTTTTGGAAAAGAACATTTTGAAACCCTGGAAATCCTAGACCTGAAAAACAAACGATTATTGAACAAAGAAAGGATTATTGTGTTCTACCTATTGTTTTTATCTGACGTGAGATCTTTGGGGGCCGTATTTAGAGATGGGAGAAAAAAAAAAACAACCAAACACTTCCTCCTGCAGCTGCATCGTTAGAAACATGGAAAAGCAGGGATGTTTCCAGAGGCCAGGACTTGGACCCTAGTTCCAGGATTGCCATCAGGGCCAGTTGTTGTCTATTTCTTTGCTTCTCCCACTCCAGGGCTCCTTTCCCATTTAGAGCCGAGGATGGCAGAAGCCACAAAGCAGCCAAATAATAATAATAATGATGTTGGTATTTGTTAAGCGCTTACTATGTTCCAAGCACTGTTCTAAGCACTGGGGTAGATATAAGCCAAAGGAGCCTATATGGAAAGAGATGAGTATGGGTGGGTCTCTGCATATGTGTGTGATAGGAATTATCTGCTGTGTTACATTTTCTGTTTATGGCCCATTAGCATGGCTGAGTGAACTATATGGACAACTAGACAGTAAGCTTGTTGTGGACAGGGAACATGTCTGTTACATTGTTATAGTATACTGTCCCCTGCGCTTGTACAGTAAGTACAAGCGCACAGTAAGTACTCAGTAAATATGACTAATTGACAGTAAAAAAAAAAAAAATCAATGACATTTATCGAGTGCTTATTGTGTATGCAATACCCATGTTTAAGGAATTGCTGGAGTGATTGGAGCAAATGAATCCAGATGTGGTTATAATAGTAATGATAATTGTGGTATTTGTTAAGCACTTACTGTGTGCCAGGCACTGTTCTAATCGCTGGGGTGGATACAAGGAAATCAGGTTGGACAGAGTCCCTGTCACTCATGGGGCTCATAGTCTTAATCCCCATTTGACAGATGAGCTGACTGAGGCCCAGAGAAGTGAAGTGACTTGCCCAAGGCCACACAGTAGACAAGTGGTAGATCTGGGATTAAAATCCATGACCTTCCAAATCCCAGGTCCAGGATCAATCCACTAGGCTACTCCCATACTGGGAGTTTCACTGGCAGTAATGAGAAGTAGGGAGAATCTGGCCTGTCCCTCACCATTAGGTGTGGGTTTAGAGAAGCAGTGTGGCTCAATGGAAAGAGCTCGGGCTTGGGAGTCAAAGGTCATGGGTTCAAATCCCCGCTCCGCCACTTGTCAGCTGTGTGACCTTGGGTAAGTCACACCTTCCCTGTGCCTCAGTTACCTCATCTGTAAAATGAGGATTAAGACTGTGAGCCCCACGTGGGACAACCTGATCACCTTGTATCCTCTCCAGTGCTTAGAACAGTGCTTTGCACATGGTAATCGCTTAACAAATGCCATCATTATCATTAGGAGGGTGGTTGACGTCAGTTGGAAGTCATGCTACATCCTCAAAGGGATATCATCTTCGAGAACTGGTACCAGTCTGTTTTTTTTGAGGCCTCCAAGCGACTGATATTGTGTTGCACTGTGATGGACACTGGACTCTCACAATAGCTTCTGGTCATGGGGATTGGCCCTCAAATTGATCCCTTGTACCCAAAATGCATGTGGCTTTTCTCTTTGGGGACAAAGGCCGGCTGTCATTTCTCTCTCTCAGTCTTTGCTTTGTTATGGCAGTCCTTGAGTGGACACAATCACTTAACGGGAAGATATAACATGCAGGACTGATTTTCTTAACCAAGGGTTGACTAGGGCACTGAAGGACCAGAAGCTTCCAGAGATGTCAAAGGCAACTCAAGACAATCTGTAGTGAAAATGTTTCCATGTTCCTTTGTATCCAGGGCAAGTCCAATGCAATGTTCTGCAGGAGGAAATTATTCAGTTTTCCTACGTTTAATTTGCATGGACAGAACTCACTGACCCTTGTGTTTTGAAAATGTCAGGCACTGAGGTTCAAAAGCAGCATGACTGGTAAAAACACCAAGTTTCTTTTTATGAAACTCAACAGTTTTATTAAGAACATTTGTGAGAAAACACCAGAAAGACCATCTGGGATCAGACAGTAGGCACAAGATCTAAAATGCCTAGCGGAATTTAACTGCCACCTTCCTAATAGCCCTGGAACCAAAGCCATCATTTTCCCTGGACAGTGGCCAAAGAAAAATATAGCTTGAAATCCCCAAGAACTTAGTTAAGAAGAGTAATTTAAAAGGGACCATGACAGACAGGTGAGGATGAATTGCTTTCTCAGACTCCATTTGACAAGCTAAATGAAAGATTGGTATTTCAAAAAACTAATGCTTAATTTTAAAAATATTCTTTCCAAAGTCTGCAATAAAAGTATTTAATCTTCACGTAAATGAAAAAGCAAACCAAAAGGGAAAAAAATCTTGGCTGATGAAATGGAAGGACTCTTAAAACATATTCTAACCGCTCTATCTTCATCTTCTGCTCTTTTTTATGATCTTGGCTCATTTATTTGGTTGAAAAAATGATTTTTAATTGGCAGCCATTTCTTGCTGAAACTTCAGAGAATATTTTCCCATCAAGCCCAACTATTCTGTTTCAAAAAACCAATTGAAATTTGAAGTTCTAGGAAATGAATGGAAAATTGACATGGCACAGAGAGATGAACGATTCGTGTGCCTCTATTTATCCTTTTACAAGTGGATCTGGAAAATAAAATGCTCCCCAGTGATGGGAGCAGGTAGATGAAACCAAGTGTCAAAATGGGGCGGAGGGGTGAAGAGGGGAATAAAACAAAGTTGGTCTTCAGACTTGATCTGTCTTGGCAGTTGTGTCAACGTTGTTGCTCTGGATGGCCAACATCTTATGGAGACCCAGGCCTAATTTCTTGACCCTCCCTCCCCGAATCTTTCAGAGGGTTAGAAGTCCAGGCTCAGAGCATGCTCAGGATGTGTCACATTGCAGAAGACCATCCCTTGACGGCTTGAGTAAACGTCTAGCTGGGATTGAGGAGGACTACTGAGACTTCCAATTTCTCTGATTTCCCCCTTAACAACTTTGCCCTTGGAAATCCCTGGTTCAAGAAGTGATAATGTGACTTGTTAGTGATTGTTAGAAGAACCTTTATATGTGGATAGAGGTTCAATTACACGGTAGTCCATCATTCTCCGAAAGAATTTCCTCTCACAGTTCTCTCATCCTAGGGCTACTTTCCAACAGTATTGATTTTGATGTTTTTGCTCTTTACAATGAATTATTTACTGAATACAGAGCCAGAACTTGCTGTGTGACTCATAGACCCTTGGCCAGCATATTAATTCTTTGTGTAGCCCCTTCCCTCTGAAGACCAAAGAGGACTTTGGGGACTTTATTAATCCTCCTATCCCTTGTGAGGTAATAAAGTTACTATTAGACTGTCCTGTCTAGGGCTTGGTCAGGAAGTTTCATTTTCTGGTGCCAGAGCAGACGTTCCTAAGGACCTATTCTAGGAAGGATGGCTTTCCCTCAGCCGTCTTCGAGAACTTGCTGTAAGAACCTGGGTATTTCCAGAAACCTTCCCTATTTCATTCCTTGACAAGACCATGCTGAAGTTCCCAACCAGACTTTTTAAGACATTTGTTAAGCATTTACTATGTGCCAGACACTGTACTAAGCTCTCAGGGGTAGGTAAAAGTTAACCAGGTTGGGCACAGTCCCTGGTCCACATAGGGCTCACAGTCTTAATCCCCCTTTTACAGATGAGGTACCTGATGCACAGAGAAGTTAAGTGACATGTCCCAGGTCATACAACAGTCAA
Source organism: Tachyglossus aculeatus (assembly GCF_015852505.1). Lineage (NCBI taxonomy): Eukaryota > Metazoa > Chordata > Mammalia > Monotremata > Tachyglossidae > Tachyglossus > Tachyglossus aculeatus. The sequence goes on from NC_052067.1 coordinate 24,086,764, forward strand.
GTGGTGGAAACAGAATTAGAACCCAGGTCCATCTTACTCCTAGTCGTGGGCTCTATCCACTGGACCACACTGTGTCATCAGCAGAGTCACAGACAAGCTCACCCTTGGGGCCAGCAATCATCCCAAATAGGGGGAACACGGGTGATTTACTGGTCAGGCCATTTTAATAGCAATCTGGAATGGCTAGCTGGTACATTTAATTCAGTCCATTTGTGGCAGATGTAGCGAGGCGACTTTCTGCCCTCAGGAAATTAGGATACATTATAATAGCTACAGCAAGGATTGTTGCTGAGAGGTTACTGTCACTAGCAATTTTGAATTACATTTTTTGCTAATAGATGGTGGTACATAGGTAAATCAGTACCCCTGATGGTGGTTCCAATAGCATTTTGAGGGCACTTAGTACTTTCTTTTCTCATCTACGCTCTCCTTCCTCCATCCCATACAACTGTGGCTCAACCAGCTGGTCCGGAAGTGGAGACCGGCTTAGAGAGGAAATGAGTGACGGCACTTGTTTCAGTGTAGTGTAGCATCTCCAACATATTCACCAGGAGAGAGAAACTGAATTAGTGCCCATCTTGGGAATACTAAATAAAAGCAGCGATTAAAACAATTGTCAGGAAGAACTAATGATGGGCTGATTGGAAAGAAAATTGATTTTATTTATTTTATTTCCTGTACAGCAGAACAAGATCTGGGGTATAAAACAGTTATTGTTTTAGACTTTTTTGCAAGGCTGGGTGTGTTTTTTGTTTGTTGTTTTTTTTTTTTTTGTCTAGGTAGTGCTACACATACCTTAACATGGAGATGAGCATGAAAGTCTCTGGGCATTTAAAACTATCTCAGAAATTCACACATCCCTGTTTTTCCAAACAGCCTTTCATCACACCATTCGTTCATTCAATCACATTTATTGAGCACTTACTGTGTGCAGAGCACTGTACTAAGCGCTTGGGAAGTACAAGTCGGCAACATATAGTGACGGTCCGTACCCAACAGCGGGCTCACAAGAAGGGGGAGACAGACAACAAAACAAGACATATTAACAAAATAAAATAAATAGAATAAATATGTACAAATAGAGTAATATGTACAAACATATATACAAGTGCTGTGGGGAGGGGAAGGAGGTAAGGCGGGGGGAAGGGGAGGAGGGGGAGAGGAAAGAGGAGGGTCATTCTGGGAAGGCCTCCTGGAGGAGGTGAGCTCTCAGTAGGGCTTTGAAGGGAGGAGAGCCCAATACCGCAGCCATGGCAAGGGCATCCGCCACCATTTTGAGTTCTGGGTTCTTTTTTTATGGTACCTTTTCAATGTTTCCTGTGTGTCAGGCTCTCCACTAAGCACCAGGATAGATACAAGCTTCTCGGACTGTGTCCAACCTGGTTATCTTGTAGCTCCCCTGAGCTCAGAACGGTGCTTGACACACACTATTATTATTCGATCATGTCCCACATGGGACTCCCAATCTTAATCCCCCTTCTACAGATGAGGTAACTGAAGCACAGGGAAGTGAATCACTTTACCCATGGTCACACAGCAGACAAGTGGCTGGTTTGAAATTAGAATACAGGCCTTTCTAACTCCCAAGCCCATGCTCTACCCACCAACCCATGCTGCTTCTCATATATAGAGAGGACAGTGTCCCAACCCTCTTATTAGAAAATCAGCATGGCCTTAGTAGAAAGAGCCTGGGCTTGGGAGTCAGAGGTTGTGGGTTCTAACCCCAACTCTGTCACCTATCAGCTGTGTGACTCTGGGCAAGTCACTTCTCTGTGCCTCAGTGACCTCACCTGTAAAATGGGGGTGAAGCTCCACGTGGGACCACTTGATTACCTTGTCTCTCCCCTAGCACTTAGAACGGTGCTTTACCCATAGTAAGCGCTTCACAAATACCATTATTATTATTGTTATTATTATTATTATTATTATTATTATTGTTGTTATTATAGAGAGTGGAGCAGACAGACCAACATTCAGAAACACAGAGGTGTAGACAAACTGACAGACAGCATGCATCACCTGACACTCAGCCCACATGCCCCATTCGTCTGTCAGCAAGGCGTCCTCTGTCCCAGCCCTTCGGGCCTTTAGACCCGAGGTCCAGCAGTCACCCCCAAACCAGGCCAGCCTTTCCCCAAGACCTAGGCTATCTATCTGTTCCCCAAACCTTCCCCCAACCAACCCTCATGTGTCCCCCAAACACCAACCAGCAAGGGCAGTTGTAAGCCCCTCCCTCCAGTCCCAAACCAACAAAAATCATCAAAACCCCCAGGACAATCATCTCCCCACACTCCCTCCCCAGTTTCCCAAATCCTCCCCTGCCCGGGCAATGTACAACATATACACATCATTGGCAATGTCACAACCCATTCCCTTGCACCCCAACATGTGTTTTTAAATCATTTCACAAACCCTGAATCAGCCCCAACCCACCCACCTGCCCCTAATAACCCTCCCCAACCTTCATTATCATCATCATCATCATCAATGCAATAGTCATCAGCAATCCCCACAATTTCAATCCCACACCCACCCTAAAAAAAAGGGCCCGGGGGGATATAGCTGAAACAGCCAGGGCCCCCCTCCTTACCTGGACCCACAGCGGGCCATGCTCTGTCTCCTATCCTCTTGTAAACTGAGGCAGGCCCGAATCAGGAGCCTTATATAGGGCAGGGAAAATCCCAGCAGCCGCTGGGGCCATAAAGGGCCAGTGCCTCCACACCTCATTTAGAAGCACCTGGGTTGATTAGGGCTGGGGGCGAGGCTGCCCTTTAACACTAAAAACACCTGAGCTCAGGTCCTTTCTTTAACTCCAGGCTAGCAGAGGGCTCTGCCCCAGGCAGCTGTTTGTGGAGGTGGGGTTAAGCAATCAGTTAATCAATCAATTAATTATTCAAACATATTTACTGAGCTCTTACTGTGTGCAGAGTGCTGTACTAAGCGCTTGGGAAAGTAGGATCATCATCAATTGTATTTATTGAGCACTTACTATGTGCAGAGCACTGTACTAAGCACTTGGGAAGTACAAATTGGCAACATATAGAGACAGTCCCTACCCAACAGTGGGCTCACAGTCTAAAAGGGGGAGACAGAGAACAAAACCAAACATACTAACAAAATAAAATAAATAGAATAGATATGTACAAGTAAAATAGGTTGTAACAGGGTTGGTAGATACCTTCCCTGGGCAGCCTGGCTGAGTGGAAAGGCTTTGGAGTCAGATTATTCAAACATATTTACTGAGCTCTTACTGTGTGCAGAGTGCTGTACTAAGCGCTTGGGAAAGTAGGATGTAACAGGGTTGGTAGATGCCTTCCCTGGGCAGCCTGGCTGAGTGGAAAGGCTTTGGAGTCAGAGGGTTCAAACCCCGGCTAATAATAATGGCATTTGTTAAGCTCCCACTATGTGCCAAGCACTGTTCCAAGCGCTGGGGGTAGGGGGGGACACAAGGTGCTCAAGTTGTCCCACGTGGGGCCCACAGCCCCAATCCCTATTTTACAGATTAGGCAACCGAGGCCCAGAGAAGCCAAGTGACCTGCCCAAGGTTGCACGGCAGACACGTGGCAGAGTAGGGACTCGAACCCACGACCTCCGACTCCAAAGCCTGTTCTCTTTCCACTGAGCCAAAGCTGCTCGGATAGCACATTGCATTCTGAGTCATCAGTTCACTCAACAGACAGCTGTTGTTGATAGTTGTCACCTGTATATATGTATATATGTTTGTATGTATTTATTTTATTTGTACATATTTATTCTATTTATTTTATTTTGTTAATATGTTTTGTTCTCTGTCTCCCCCTTCTAGACTGTGAGCCCACTGTTGGGTAGGGACCGTCTCTATATGTTGCCAACTTGTACTTCCCAAGCACTTAGTACAGTGCTCTGAACACAGTAAGCGCTCAATAAACACGATTGAATCAGTGAATGAATGAATCTTTTGCGTCTATGAGCATCTCAATCTACATGCTGGAAAACTACTCCACTCACACCCAGACCCAACAGAATCAGAAAAAGATCACTTCAGAGTGGCCTATAAACCACAACGTCACCTTGTTTTGTGTTGACATTAAATAACACAACTACGGGGGACAAAAGGAATATGGGGCATCACCCTCTCTATTCCGTCTTTGAGTCAGATTACACGTTCTGCATAAATGGTGTCTTTATTGTAGGCTTCTGGGGTTGCCAGTTCAGCTTTCCTCAGTCTACCTCGAAACTACTTTTGTGTCTTCTGAAGTCCTGCAGGATTGAAAGGAATTCCACCCCCACCCTCTCTAAAATATCTGTGGAATTTAGGTCAAGATGATTAGTCTCCCAATTTGATTCAATTATTCTAGAAGGCTTACTTTCTCCACCTTGTGGCCATGAAGTTAAGGTGATATTCCGATCACAAAAACCGCCGGGAGGAAAAAAAACCACACAAAAACCTGACTCGAGCTAAACAACAACAGATAAATAAGTATTCCATGTGGGTTTTCTCAAGTGTTCGGTTCAGTGAAGATAGATGGTAGGGATTTTCACTGTGTTTTCTAGGAGACAGCTAAGCAATTCACTTGGATTTACATTTTGAGATCGAATGCTAAATCTCTAGAAGCATCTCAATTCCCCTGTCTACGGCGTGGAGTCGACCATATATACACGACGCGGAGTTTAATGAGCAAAATTGCAATGTTATCGAAATTACCACCCTGGCTCAGGAAATATTTGGACCCGTTCGTGATCAACAGGTCTGTAATGATAATTAGAGGGAAAGGATACGGATGATGGGGGTTGGATTAGGGGATGGGGGTAAAAATGTTTGAAGAACCAAAAGGCCCATGATGACTTAATAGAGGCAGAAGTTAGAGATGTTGGATGGTTGTTGAGGCGATCATGACACAGTTAGCCACTCTAGGTTGCTTCACTAAGAAAGAGAACAGAGGGCTGGATGATCTAATAGTTTAATCCAGTAAGATATTATTCTCATTATTATTACTATGATATATGTCAAGTGCTTACTATGTGTCAAGCACTGTTCTATGCATCGATGGATACAACTTAATGAGGTTGGACCCAAGCCCTGTCCCACATAGGACTCATATTCTAAATAGGAGGGAGAACATTCTTAAGTGTGTGAAATTCCATTACAGACTCTTGGGTATTTCAAATGGACTGGAGATACAGTTTCTAAATTTAGTCTAATGGTATCAATAATAGTCCCAAGTCTAATGCCCAACCAGGAAACCTTCAGAACAGGGAAAGGCAGCAGAAACTTTCCTCCAGAGCCTTGTTCAAAGGACCAATGTTAGCCTTGACCTGGGATGATAATTAGATATTGTTTTAACTTCTCACCTCTCTGAGACAGAATCCCTTGACTGAGGCAGTTCACCACAAAGCCATAGATACCAGGAGGGCTGATTCTGGTGAAGCTGGGGCTGAGTTTTTGAGGGGGGAACTTCTGGTTCTGCTACCTCTTCTCTCATCCATTTTTTTTTAGCAGGCAGCTTGGTAATAGTACCTGCATTCGTTGGTAGAGGGATGAATTGGAGAGAAATGCTAATAATGGTGTGGAATATGAAAGGGACCTTCTCCCTGCCCTCCAGTAATGTGCTAAAAAACCCCACCAAGTATTGGAAAGGGACTCAACAGGCCATTAGGTGTGACTGAAAAGTAACTTTTTATGTCCAGCAGTCCCATAGAGGAGTTGACCATGACCACAGAGGAGGTTGTAAGTGAATTAACAGCTGCAGTTACCACGATGCTTTCCTCAGCGATGATGGAAGAGTCTGAAAGTGTGCGGGAACATCTTTCATCCCCAACCTGGCGTATAAGGGGCATGTCAGGACCGGGGACCATCTGACACACCAAGCAAACTAATCTGGAGTTTCAAATCTCTTTCTGGGTTGCTGGGTTGATCTCTTTCTTTCCCACCGTGATTTCTTTGGATTTGGGAAGATCTTCCCCCAAATCCTGCCTCAGGGCAATGAAACTTCTATATCCCTGTAACGGGAAAATGGAATGAATTTACTTGGAAAGCAATAAAAGGAAGAGGAAAAGAATGATGGTTAAAATTTCGTGGACACCTCAGTGTTAGAGGTGAGGATTCAGCTGATAGTGGGATAAAATGTAATAATAAGGTATTTGGGACAGGGAAACAGATGCACCTTCACTGCAAGAAATGTTTGAGAGTTGAGCTTCTGCATGAAGGAAGCTGGGTTCTAATCCTTTCTCCACCACTTGCCTGCTATGTGACACTGGGCAAATCACTTAACTTTGTGCCTCAGTTACCTGATTTGTAAAATGAGGATTAAGACTGTGAGCTCCATGTTTGATATGGACTGTATCCAAGCTGATTTACTTGTATCTATCCCAATGCTTAGTACAGTGCTTAGCATGTAGCGCTTAATAAATACCTTAAAAAAAAGTCTTCATTGATCCACTTGCAGGAACATTTTGTTTCTGCTTTCTTGAAGCATCTTGGTTATTCATTTTGTTTTATGGTCTTTGTTAAGCACATACTGTGAGCCAGGCACTGCCTAAGCACTGGGTAGATTCAAGGGGCTCACAGTCTTAATCCCCATATTACAGATGAGATAACTGAGGCACAAAAAAGTTAGGTAAGAATCACTCTTCCCTCTGTACCACTGTAATGTTAGATCCCAATATCCCACCTCTATGACAAGTGGCAGAAAGCCTTGCTTCACATTCCATTTACTCATCTATAATCTAAAACCTGAACAAAAAAAATGAATGGACACATGACTCAAAACTTTTCCATGCCCAGGAAACTTATTTGAGTGCCATGAACCCCTCCTGGGCTTAGAGAAGCAGCATGGCTCAATGGAAAGAGCTCAGGCTTTGGAGTCAGAGGTCATGGGTTCAAATCCTGGCTCCACCACTTGTCAGCTGTGTGAGTTTGGGCAAGTCACTTAACTTCTCTGTGCCTCAGTTACCTCATCTGTAAGATGGGGATGAAGACTGTGAGCCTCCAGTTGGACAACCTGATCACCTTGTAACCTCCCCAGTGCTTAGAACAGTGCTTTGCACATAGTGCTTAATAAATGCCATCATTATTATTATTATTCTTATGAAACAGTTATCAGATTGAATTTCCCAGCCTGTCTTCCATGGCCTTTTCTATCAGTGAAGAATTAGGGGCAGGGCCTTCTCAAACCAATACAAATAATTGGATGAAAAAGTTTTCATACTGTGATTAGTCCAGAGATGACATGCTCAGAATTCCAAAATCCTTTAGGCAATTTTTTTCTTCCATAAAAAAAAAATGTTTTTCTTGAAACTTTAAAAAAACACATCATTAAAGGGTGAAAAGAGGTGTAAGCAACATGTTAGAAGAGCAGACGCAGCAGGTTATGATTCTCAGCAAACTTTTCAACCCCTAATTATCTTCGTCTCTTGGCAGATTTCAGCTCTGGAAAGTGGTAAGGCTAAATAAGCTTTTCATCATCCAGAAGCTAAGAAGGTGTGATAGGTTAAGCCAGCTGTATTTGGGCACCCCAAGCATCATGGACTATTTTTCACAAATTTTGGAGTTGGCAAAATACCAAATTCCATTTGCTTATCCATTTCACCTTTAATTAAAAGCAGATTCACAAACACAACCCGAACGAAAATAAATATTTTGAAGTTTAATTCCTTCGGTTGTTTAGAAAAATAGCAATTTGTGCAGGAGACCTCTAGGCTTGTCCCAAGGAATAAGGTTGGTAAATTAAACTACCAAAATGTCACGTTTTGGAGCCCCATGTTGATGTTCCATTTCACTCTCAAAATCCTTATATCTGTCAAACTACCTTCTTCCTTATAATTGCAAATCCAGAAACCAAAGTGGTGGTAACCAGTATCTTATCTCTTCCTATCAATTACCCATTTCTCCAGAATGGTTTAGGAAGTGACCCTTTCTGAATTTGGAAGTCCAACAGTGGAACTCTGTTCAAGGTTCTGAGTCTTAATCCTTACACTCTGGACACGTGTGGGAGAATCTCTTCTCCCCAACTGTCCTTTAGGTTTTGTAACTGGGATTCTCAAAGTGTCTTCCAGCTCAAAGACTCTCTGCATCCTCTATTTGGAGCTGCTCTGGGGCCAAGAGTGAAAGGACCTGGTTGCTTACCTTGGGGCTGCCAAAAGTTTCAGAGAAAACTGGGTTTCTGCATTTCTTCTGATTGCTCCAATGTCCAGACTTGGCTGAGGTTCTAGATAGAGAAAAGCACAATTTTAAGAGTTCTAATAAGAACATTAGTCACCACAAGGACGGTTGATAAACTCCCTTAGACTGTTGAACTCGAAGCGTACATTGGTTTCCAGTTCATCCACATAGCGGGGGTCCGTCACTTTATAGATAAAATTACACAATCAGTCAAATATCCAAACTTTATTCAGCGTTCTGAGTTCGAATCCAAATCCTCTGGATGGCTATTACCAAGTATAAGGAAGCAGCATGGACTAATAGGAGGAGTATGGGCCTGGGAATCAGTGGACATGGGTTCTAATTCTGGTTCTGCCACTTGTCTGCTGGGTGACCTTGGGCAAGTGACTTCACTTCTCTGTGCCTCAATTACCTCATCTGTAAAATGGAGACAGACTGTGAGCCCCATATGGGATATGGACTGTGTCCGGCCTGATTAGCTTGTATCTATCCCAGCGTTTAGTATAGTGCCTGGCACTTAACAAGCCCTTAACAAGTACCACTAAAAGTACCCAGGGACTTCCTGATTGTATTTACAGGTTACATGATTTATCTGTACCAATCGTGAGTGAAATTACTAGGGTCTGCACTATGCCACAGTTGTGCACTAAATTAAAGCAGTTTCAATAAGGCAATGAAACTCTTGCATCTGTCTTTGATTTGTTTGCACTCTAAGACTGGATTTTGCTAAAGATCTATTTCATGTCCAAGAAGGCTATGATGTCTTTTTAAGAAGCTCTATAAATCCTCTCTTCTATATTATAAACTTCAAATGGTAATCTGCTGAAGTATGTAAATTCGAGCCCCAGCCATTAAACCAGTTTGAATTTCTGAACGCAAGGAACAGAGGGGGGAAAGGCTTACGATTCCAGCAGGTTTGGATAGAGGCAACGATTTGTCCAAATTGGGTTTCTCCAACACTAGCCATTCAAAATAAATACTAGAGAAAAGGAGCATATGATCCTGGCTCCATCAGTCCATAGTCTGGGTGGCTTTCTGACTGAAAAATTCCAAATGAAACCCAAGAGCAATGTCTTAAAAGACTCATGTGATAGAGAACTCGGTTGTTTTCAGGGACTGGTTCTTCCTCTCAGCACTACAAAGGCAATCAAATAAAGCATCTCATTCCCTGGCATCCATGTTGAAGGATGGAGGGAGGGTTTTTATGAGGAAGCATCATCTCCTTGCCTCCTAGGCCACTGTTCCTTGGGTCTGTCAGCAGCCAAGAAATGGTTTAAGACAAATATCCTCGACTCTGGCATTTTCCAGGCAGAGAACTTTCCCCCACCCACCTCTTTTTTCTTTCCTGTACTGAGAATTTAACACTTCTGCATGTAGTTTGCATTCTGAGTTTAGAGTTTAAACAGCTGCAAAGATACCCCGGGGAAATGTGTAGATCTCAAATAAATGACATTATTTAAAGAAAATAATGGGAGTGAATTAAAAAGTCAGGTATTTAAAAATAAATCAGACATCTTCCTCAGAATATTGGATCGTTTTGTGGGGGAAAAGTGCCTGAGTTGAAAAGTGTATTTCGCGTGCTGAGGCACTGGGAATTTTTAAAGGACCCATGGTTAGGTGAGGAACAAAGCTAGATGCTTTTATTACTTGTCTAAAGAGTGATTCGGCTGCAACTACTAGTTGGCTTTGTTTCTGGCCATTAACAATATTTGAGGTTCCCTGTGGGGAGCTATTTCTAGGGATTATTTAGTATTTTTAAGCAAAAGATGCTAATTCATTTTTGGAGCTGAAGCCACTGCAATCTTCCCTTTCATTTGAAGAAGTTCTACCCTGCGGAGGAATGGAGAATGACTTTTTTACGTTGTTTCTCCACTATGCTGATTATTTCAATTATATTTCAGTTGTATTTATAGTAATAATAATAATAATAATGATGACATTTGTTAAACGTTTACTATGTCTACATGTTTTGCACACCTGTCTACATGTTTTGTTTTGTTGTCTGTCTCCCCCTTCTAGACTGTGAGCCCGTTGTTTGGTAGGGACCATCTCTATATGATGCCAACTTGTACTTCCCAAGCGCTTAGTACAGTGCTCTGCACACAGTAAGTGCTCAATAAATACGATTGAATGAATGAATACTATGTATGAAGCACTGTTCTACGTGCTGAGGAGGATACAAGGAGATCAGGTTGTCCCACGGTGGGCTCACAGTCTTAATCCCCATTTTACAGATGAGGTAACTGAGGCACAGAGAAGTTAAGTGACTTGCCTAAAGTCACACAGCTGACAAGTGGCGGAGCTGGGATTAGAACCCATGACCTCTGACCCCCAAGCCCGGGCTTTTTCAATTGAGCCATGCTGCTTCTCTCTAGTGAACGCTTACTGTGTGCAAAGCACTGTACTAAACGCTTGGGAGAGTACAATACAGCAATAAGCTGACACATTCCCTTCCCTCGATGAGCTGGCATCCTGTAGAATTTTTCATTTCCAGACCTTTTTTATTTGGTAAAGCAGCCTGAAGAAGGAACTGATAAGGTACTTGTAATTAAGTTGGGTTTGAGGGAAACTGAGAGACGATGCTGTATGTCATTGATGAACCATATTCCTTTAGAAGGCTCAGGAGTTGCGTATCCCCTCAGCTCTCGTCCTTCTCAGGCTTTGTGCCTCCAGTGCAGAAATGGGCTCCCAAAGTGACGAGGGATTTCATGGCACTGCTCTTCGGTGTGTCTTCAGCAATGCAGCAGTCATTTTATTGGGCAATGTTTTATTTTAATTGTCAGTCTAAATTGACTGTTAAAACACAGTGGCACATTAAGATCATTACCGAGCTGCTGAAAAAAAAATAGGAAAAAGAAAACATCTACAAAGGCAGTTTCCCAGAAAGTAAAGATTTATGGTAATGGAGCAGCAGAATCTGTGGCATCCGGAGCTAAAAAATTAGATATCTATATCTCTCTGCCTCTGCTTATGTTACAGGATGAGTAGGGAAAATTATCTGGGGACTAATGAAGATCGAACCCAGAAACAGGCAGGTTTGGGGCTGAACCTAAAGGGGTTCAGACAAAAAATCTAGTCTTGGAGGTTGGGAGATGGGGGCTATTTAAGGGAAGGGGGGCATATATGACATGGAAGGCCAGAGTGACCTTCTGGGATGCTGGGAAAATTTCACTGGGAGGATGTGGGCTCCCTGGCACCCAGCGTGGAGTAGTGTGGTGGAGGGCAAAAGCTGAGAAGTTCTTGATAGAGGATTTCCCAGCAAGAATTTCTAAGCCAGTCTACCCATAAGAACATGATTTCTATTGTCTGCTCCCCTACTAGATGATTTGCGAGGAATATTCAATCATCTATTTGGGTTCTGCCCATTCCATGATTGGGCAAACCTCTAGCATAAGACCTCTACTCTGCGGTGGAACTGCCCCAACTATCTAAGCTGTGGACAAAGGGTAATAAATTCTGCTTCCACTGTGAAACCACACAGCCACTACTGCTCATCTCCGAGCGGCCTTGACCAAGTTTCCGCTGTTTAAACTATTACCTCCCTCATTTTCCTCTCCTCTAATTAGTGGAGAGAACTCAAGGTCAATTGTTCAGGGCACTCTCACTTCATCCTCTGGGTTAGAATGTGTAACTAGAGAAATATTGGGCTTTCAGTTCTTCAGCTGTGAGATTCTGTGGCTTATTTGGGCCTTCTTCCCTGATTCTGAGACAAGCAGAGTTTGTTTTGGGTGTCCCACACTCTCCTTCTTGCTCTCTCCTGTGATGCAAGTAAGAACAGAAAGAATGATTACTTTTAGAGATGGAGATGGACTGAGAACAATATATCTTGTCCAGTTTTGCCATTGTAAGCTGGGAAATAGATTCACTGAGTTGTTGAATCAGTGTTTTTGTTCATACATGTAAATATATGTAAACATTTTCTTTTTGAAATTTTTCTGATGCTTTTTCTTCAGAAAATCCAGAGTTTACATTTTAAAAGAACATTGGAAATTGCCTATAAATGCAATATTACAGCCCAAGATAAGTCTTGGAGGTCTAACCCCAATTCCGCCACTTGCCTGCTATGTGACCTATGGCAAATCACTAAAAATTATTTGTGCTACAGTTTCCTTATCTGTAAAATGGGAACTGAATATCTGTTCCCTTTTTTAATAGCATTTGTTAAATACTCACTATGTTTCGGGCACTGTGCTAAGCACATGGGGCTCACAGTTTTAATCCGCATTTTACATATGAGGTAACTGAGGTGCAGAGAAGTGAAGTGATCTACCCAAGGGCACACAGAAGACAAGTGGCAGATCTGTGATTAGAACCCAGATCCTTCTGATTCCCAGGCTCTTGCTCTAACCATGAGCCCACATTGCTTCTCCTCCCCCATTAGATCACGAGCCCCACATGGGACAGGGACTGAGTCTGACCCAGGGCTTTATATTGCTTTGTACAAAGTAAGCACTTAACAAACACCGCAATCATTATTATTATAGAATATACAATGTTTCATAGGGTGGTGTTTGTTTTCATATTTGGCATTTCTCTGCCACTTGCGTTTTTTTTTAAGTTGGGTAGGACAAGATGCTGGTTTATAAAAGCCTTCCCATTCAGAGCCTGACATTAGGTGGAAGTCATCCAGCACTTTCCGAATTAGCGTGGGGACCAACCATTGCTTAAGATGATTGAGCTGCGTGTGTTTGTATTATGCACGGGCCTGTTTCCTCTTACCCTCACTGCACCAATCACCTCTACCCAACCCACACAAGGGCTGGCATCCTGTTTTTCCCTGAAAGAATTTAAGGGAAACAAAAGAAAATCAACACAAGTCATTTGTGCTTGAAGGAATCCAAGCTGTTTCAGCACTTAAGTGACAAGGAAACAGTGATTTATGGACGATGGAGCAGAGAGAAATAGACAGAATGAGCTTGAGTGGGATTCAAAGAAAACATTCCAGACAATGCAGGAATGCAAAGTTGGGGTGTTATTTCTGTGCAAGCGTTCAGAGTTCTATTTAGCCACATTGTCTGCATAGGGCATCAAAGGGATATGAAAGAAATTGGTGACTTTGTTAGCACTTTGATTTTAGTGTATTTTCTGACCATCAACCAGCATGCTTAAAGGCATCACCTGTGGGCAATGATGATTTTCCTACTGAATTTAGATTTTGAATGTGAATTTCAAGAGCATGCCAGGGAGAGATGGAGCTAGGGAGATATACTGTGCTCCCAAAGGGAAGGAGACAAGTGCTGGTTCTTTCTGCAAGGCTTGACTCCTTCATTCAATCGTATTTATTGAGCTCTTACTGTGTTCAGAGCGCTGTACTAAGCACTTGGAAAGTACAGTTTGGCAACAATTGAACAGTTGTGTGGACTCCACTCCACACAATCCACTCAGCCAATTTTCTGCTCACATGACAAACTATCATTTATTGACTTGGATGGGACCTGTTGGTTAAAGACAGTGGTGTCTTTCCTCTCCTTCCCTTCCTCTTCCTAGATGCTTGCAACTCTCATGCCCCTGGCAAGGTTCAAGTAACTTGTAGTTGCTTGTGTTGACTCTGTGTTTAGCTAAGGTTTAGCCAGGGATGGGAGAAAAGCTAATGTAGATAAAAGAGGAGTGCTTAGAAAAGACTAGAGTCCAGCTCTCTGGGCAAGATACTGGAGCCTGGCAAGGAACTGCAATTTATGCCTTACAGCGATAATAGCTGTGGTATTTGGAGAGCACTTAACATACGCCAAGGGTTGAAATGATACAATCAGACATGACACAGTCCCAATCCTCCTGTGGGACTGTGGCTGAGAAGCTGCTGTGGCTGAGAAGCTGCTGTGGCTCAGTGGAAAGAGCCTGGGCTTTGGAGTCAGAGGTCATGGGTTCAAATCCCAGCTCTGCCAACTGTCAGCTGTGTGACTTTGGGCAAGTCACTTCACTTCTCTGGGCCTCAGTTACCTCATCTGGAAAATGGGGATTAAAATTGTGAGCCCCCTGTGGGACAACCTGATCACCTTGTAACCTCCCCAGCGCTTAGAACAGTGCTTTGCACATAGTAAGCGCTTAACAAATACCAACATTATTATTATTATTGGGGCTCACAGTCTAAATTTAAGGGGGGACAGGTATTTAATCCCATTTTACAGTTGAGGAAACAGAAAAGTTGAGTGACTTGTTCAAAGTCACCCAGCAGGCAAGTGGCATAGCCATGATTAGAACCTAGGTCTCCTGTCTTCCAGTTCTGTACTTTCTCCTCTAGGCCTCACTGCTTCTCACACTGCTTCCCTGGCCTGAAATCAGGCATTCCCATCTGTTAGTTCAAGAGCAAATTCATCCTTGGGTAATCAAGGTCACAGAATATCCAGAAATGTAACTAGATCGCCTAGATGGGCCCAGGGAACGTAAGACTGGGAATTGGAAAACCTGGTTCTAGTCCCAGTTAAGCTGGCTGGAGCCGTGTCCTCTGTGGTGAAGGGTTGTGACTAAAGAACTACCTAATCGGTTCTTGGAGCTGATCGGGCCCAGCGAGAGTCCTGAAAAATACCTGACCCATGCAGATGGATTAGACCACAACCAAGGCCACTGCCTGCTGGGTTGTAACACTGTGCACAACACTGGCGCTTTGGCCTGAAATGGCTCCTGTAGGTAAGAAACCTTTACATGCACTCCACAGAGAGAGGTACCCCTTGTCTGCCTACTTGCTCAACCAATCAATAATATTTACTGAGAGCTTACCGGGTGTAGACCCCTCTACTAAGCACTTGGATGGCACAGTAAAAAAGACACAACCTCTGTCCACAAAGAGCTTCCAGTCTAGAAATGGAAACAGACATTAAAATGAACTACAGATGGGGAAATACTAGCATAAAAGAATATGCACGTAAGTGCTGGGGTAGGGTGGACCTCCAAATACCTAAAGGGGACAGAGCTAAGTCCATAGGTTGTGCAAAAGAGAGGGCAAGTCAGGGAAGTGCTCTTTGCATTCCATGAGCCAGAGGGATGAGGACAGCAGGGAGGAGTTCCTCAAGTGGCTGTGAACAGGCCGCCCGGATTAAAATCAATTCCTATCATCAATCGTATTTATTGACTGCTTACTGTGTGCAGAGCACTGTACTAAGCGCTTGGGAAGTACAAGTTGGCAGCACATAGAGACAGTCCCTACCCAACAGTGGGATCACAGTCTAAAAGACTATGCCGGGGGCATCAAGCCTCATGACCTTAAATGCTGCAAAATAAAGACATGGCTGAGATCCTCAAATCAAACAAAATTCCTCTAACCAAAACAGTGAACAGAAGATGTATTCTACATATATATGCAGAGATAAAGTACCTTGCTTTTACACAGTTTTAGCAAAAAGTAAAAAGGTCCCCAGCCCATAATGAGATCGACATAAATATCGCACGCAATAGACTGTGAGCTTTTTTGGGCAGGGAATATGTCTGTTGTTGTATTGTACTCGCCTAAGTGCTTAGCACAGTGCTTTGCATACAGTATGCTCTCAATAAGTACGGCTGAATGAATGAAGATAACTGATTCATAATGGAATCATCTCAGTTTAGCCCCCATGACCTCAACATTCACCCGCTATAGTTCTCTTGTTTTGCTGACTACAAGGGGCCAAGAGGAATGGCTCATTTTACTGTGGGATGCCTGGAGAGATGTGGCCAAGAATATAAACAGGAATTCCATGTTGCATGTCTGACTCTACTCTCAGGTCTTTCAGTGGCAACCATCGTAGCCCCAATTACCCACCAAAGAAGCCCTTTAAGGAACTGCCACCACTGGAAAGTAAAACACTTAACAGTGTCACAGAAATTGTCTCTATGGAAACATTATTTCTACTCTCAAGTCATGGTTGTTTTCCCGTAGGTGTCACCCAGTTTAAGCGTGACTATACAAAGTGGACAAGCAGCATTGGCCTACTGGAAAGAGCATAAACCAGTCAGAGGACCTAAGTTCTAATCCCGGCTTGGCCGATTGCTTCTGTGACCTTGGGCAAGTCATTTGACTTCTCTGGGTCTCAGTTCCCTCTACTGTAAAATGGGGGTTAAATAATTGTTCTCCCTCCTACTTAGAGTGTGAGCCCCTTACAGGACAGGGACAGTGTCCAGCCTAATTAACTTTATACATACCCCAGCGCTTAGAACAGTGTTTGACATATAAGTAGTGCTTAACACATACCGTAAAAAAGTGGCAGTCCAAACAGGAACACTTTACCCCTGAGGTAAAGACTCAAACTTACATAGGCCAGTCTGGTGCCAGCATCCTCTCTCAGCATGTGGGAGAAGAGGATGAAAGAGGGGAGGGCAAGCAATGGGGCCTATATTTCTCAGCTTGGTCAATCACACCCTATCTCCCTGAAATCCTTGCTTGGACTGGGAGTGAGGCGTGTTCACACCACTTCCACCCATTCCAAGACTTGTTATATTATTTATAGGATTTTGGCACCATTTCCAAAATCCAGGGAGTATGGCCACCCACTGATTAATAAAATCCTAACTATATTCTTCCAGACTTTTCCAAGTATAAAGGCCAATTTGAGTTGTGTTTGGTAGTCCTTACTTTACAAAACTGTATTTTCAGACCATCTTCCCTCTACCATCTTTTCTTTCCCATCATCCCTGTCTACCTGGGCCTCCTCCCTTTCCTCCAGGCTCCCTTCGCCCCAGCAATGACTTGCTCTTAACTCGTGATTAGGCACTGTGGTTCGTGAATACCGCCCCTGTTGCCCAACTTTGTGCAGAATGGCCACTTTAGAGGGCTCTCTGTGCTTCCTCTGGGAAAGTGAGTGCTTATTTCACACGCTGAGAGGAGACATTATGTGAAGCACCAATTCTGCACAGCAAGGAAAAGTACAGAACACAGCCTGGAGGAGAGGTTGATGAGACAGAACACGGCTCCAAACCATTTGGGCTCCATTTAACCACATCCTGAGAGCCCGTTAGAGCCTCTCTCTCTAGGAAAGATGATGAGGGCTGTGAGTATACTGCCTTTAGGCAGGGTGTGTTTCCCTTTTGATGATGTATCAGGAAGTCACTGCTAATGGTTGCCAAGCTAGTAGAAGAAATACTGGGGCCCAGAGCCTAGGAGGAGCAGAGTATCAGGTCTGAAAAAAAAGTAGGTTGGAAATCTCAACTTTTTCTCTTTTTACCCATCCAATCTCTGCACGTACCCCAGATTCTAGAGTTTTTCCTTCTGGAGTTTCTCAAGGGAAGCTTTGGCCTTACACCGTATTCTGAGGTTGTGGAATGCGTCTACCAACCTCTTACTCTCCCAAGCACTTAGTACAGTGCTCTGCACACAGTAGACGCTCAGTATATTTGGTTAACTGAAAAACTGGTACCTAGCAGTGACGTCACCTTCATGAAACAGTAAGTTCCTTGTGGGTAGGGAACTTGTCTACCAACATTGTACTCTTCCAAGTGCTTAGTACAGGGTCTCGCATGCAGTAAGCATGAAAGCAATATCACTGATTAATTCTAAATGAACTACCACTTTGCACTGGAAAGGTGTTGAGGGAGGAGCTTTGTCCTTTGCCTCAGTTTGGAAGAACTGTATTTTTAATTAAATTAGTGTCTCTAGGCACACAAACTTGGAAAGTGCCTTGACCAGGGTCCAGGTCACTGGTCACAGAAGAGCAGAGTCAGGGTAAGCATGTGATGCTTGAAAGACAGATACAAGAGGTGGCAAATCCTTGCAAGGAGTCTTCAGGAAGTGGGTTTCATTAAAATCGAACAATGCCTTCATCAAGAGAAGAAGCGTGGCTTCGTGGAAAGAGCTCAGTCCTGAGAGTCAGAAGGACCTGGGTTCTAATCCCGCCTCTGCCTCATGTCTGCTATGTGACCTTAGGCAAGTTACTTCACTTCTCTGGGCCTCAGTTACCTCATCTGTAAAACAGGGATTCACGCCTCCTCCCTCCTACTTAGACTGTGGACCTACAACCTGCTTGTGTCTGCCCCAGTGATTAGAACAGTGCTTGGCACCTAGTAAGTACTTAATAAGTGTTATTATTATCATCATCCAAGGCAGCTCTGTGTCAGCACCGGATTGATAGATCTGTGCCTTAGATCTAAAGCAGTTATTCTTCCTCGTCAGCACGAACGTTCCTCAGATCAATCAGTCATGGGTATTTATTTTGAGTGTGTACTGTGTGCAGAGCACTGCACTAAGCAGTTAAGACTACCAGGGTCTTGGTTTGAATCTGCCTTTAGTTGGAGGCTGGGTTAACAATTTATTAATGGTTCTGTGCAGTTTGGAAGTAGGGTATGATGTGCTCAGGATTGCCATCCTAAAAGCAGAGGCACAACTCCTAACTCTTTTTAATGTCATACTATCAGGCCCCTCTATGGTCCACATCCATAAAATGACCTTTACCAGAATCCTGGGCCACTGTGGTGTCTGCAGATGAGACAACTCCAGTGTCCAAATTTAGGAATGGGTAGGAAGGTTGTGTCAAGGAAGTGAAATGATTTGGGGTTTTGTTGGTGTTCCCCTTGAAGCAGTCTAAGAAGGTGTTGGCAGGTGGCCTTCCTATGCTGATTGTTCCTCAACCTGGGGTCATTTGGCTACCATTTGGGAAACGGTGGGATTCATTTTTAAAGGTCTTTGACTGCCACATGGTTCATGGCAAACAACAACTGCACCATGTGATTTTTGTGCAGCTCCAAGGAGTGTAACAGCATGTTCCCCAAATACGTGGAAGGGAGAGGAATCTCTCTGTGCCTGCCTCCGTGCTCCCTGCTGGTTCTGGGCTTGGCCCAAACCAGCCGAGAGATGCTGGCTGGGTTCCTGCAGCTGATGCAGTCTTCCACATATCGTTCCCCCAGCCAAAATTAGGCAGCTGGGTGACACAGTAACCAACTACCCCCATCTCCTCTTCACTTGGTATCAGATCTGTTTGCCGGCAAATCAGATCCTTTTTTTATGGTATTTGTTAGGGACTTACTATGTTCCAGGCACTGCACAAAGCTCTGAGGTAGATACAGACTACTCCATTGGGGTACAGACACCTCATTGTGTAGTGGATAGAGCATGGGTCTATGAGTCAAAAGGTCATGGGTTCTAATCCCAGCTCCACCACTTTTCTGCTGTGTGACCTTGGGCCACTTCACTCCACTTCTCTGTGCCTCAGTGACCTCATCTATCAAATGGGGATTGAGACTGTAAACCCCATGTGGGACAGGGGACTGTGTCCAAACGGATTTGCTTGTATCCACCCCAGGGCTTAGTACAGTGCCTGGCACATAGTAAATGCTTAACAAATGCCATCATTATTATTATTATTAATAAATTAATCCAGCTGGATATGGTCCATGTCCCATGTGGGGCTTACAGTACTAATCTCCATTTTACTGATGAAGTAACTGAGCCACAGAGAAGTGAAGTGACTTGCCCAAGGTCAGACAGCAGACAAGTGGCAGGGCAGGGATTAGAACCCAGGTCATTCTGACTAGCGCTTAGAACAGTGCTTTGCACATAGTAAGCACTTAATAAATGCCATTATTATTATTATTCTTACCAGGCCTGTGCTCTATCCACTAGACTATACTGCTTCTCACTAGGCCATGCTGATTCTCAAGAGAGCCACACAAGGGGTGGCTGAGGCATTTACACTTTTAGATGTAAATTTAGATATCACTCATTCCCTTTGTATTCAAAGATGATCCCCACTCTAGGTAGTAAACTCCTTGTGGGCAGGAAACATGTCTACCAACTCCCTTACATTGTCCTCTCCCAAGCGCTTAGCTCTGCACACAGTAAGTGCTCGATAAATACTATTGATTGATTTCCACACACAGATGATATTATGGCCTTTATCATCTCCAGATGAGGTTGAGGTATACAGCTCACTTGCCCACTGTTCTACCAATGAAACCATGTTAAAAGAAAAATCAATCAATCAATCAATCGTATTTATTGAGTGCTTACTATGTGCAGAGCACTGTACTAAGCGCTTGAAAAATCAACTTGGCGTGAGCATTTCCAAGAATTCATCTCAGATATGCCCAGAATGAGGTGATTGGGCAACCCCACCAAATTAGAGAGTCAGGGTGTCAGAGAAGCAGCATGGCTTACTGGAAGGAGCACAGGCCTGGAAATCAGATGGATCTGAGTTCTAATTCCGGCTCCACCACTTGTCTGCCGTGCCCTTGGACAACTCACTTCACTTCTCTGTACCTCAGTTACCTCGTCTGTAAAATGAAGACTGAGTCTGTGAGTCCCACATGGGTCAGGGACTGTGTTCAACCCGATTTGCTTGTATCTACCCCAGCACTTAGTACAGTGCCTGGCACATAGTAAGAATTTAACAAATGCCACAGTTATTATTATTATCATTCCCCTAATTTCTCTTCTTCAGGAGCGCCTGTAAGCAGGTATGGTGGATTTTAGTGCTTCTCTGGAGCATTGCAAGGGAGAGTAAGATGAGTCGGGGAGAGAAGCTAATTTTACAAGAGAAATTCTGATCAGCTGTGATCCCTTGCCAACCCATGAATTTCAAACGCAGCTCTGGTTCAGAATACACCATTTTCGTCCTAATCAGCCAACATCAAGCCACAACGGGGGTTACACTTCACAAGCACTTGCACTTATTGAACACTTGCAGGAGGCTGCAAGTGCACTTCCAGTTCATCAAATTAGCCCAGAAAGTCCAAATTAAGTACAAGCAAGTATGTGTCCTGAGGCACAGCATTAGAAGCAGTGCCAAAGACTGTTTGCATACATTCAATAGCTGTGGCCTTAATGAAGCCTCTATTTTTCATATCTTCTAAGCTCATACATTGCTGTGCAGGATGAGGTAAAATATGTTCAATGCCCCAATGTGCTGAGGATGAATAGAATAATTCAGTCCCTTTGACTGAAGTGAGAGCCAAAACTGTCCTTCTTCTGATCGCTGAGGGAAACCGAGGGAACTGTGGGACCAGGAGCCCCAAAATACTTACTCTTCCCTCCTCATGCCTTACCCCCCGGGGTTACTTATTTAAGTCCTTTGATCCATCTTCCTCCATCTTTCAAATCAGGGAGGAGAAAGCAGCTTTTTCTCAGTAACCGAGTTGCCTGTTGTGGCAACTCATAATTCTCAAAGTCCAGACGACAAATGGCAAAAAAAGTGCACATAAAAACTAACAGAGTTCAATCCAAACAGAATTCCTAGGCACCAATCCCAATTTGTTGGGAAGCAGTGTGACATAGTAGAAAGAGCACAGGCCTGGGATTCAGAGGACCCAGGTTCTAATCCCAGCTACACCACTTGTCTGCTGTGTGACCTTGGGCAAGTCACTGAACTTCTTTGGGCATTAGTTTCCTCATCCGTAGAATGTGGATCAAATTCTACTCCATCCTACTTGGACTGTGAGTCCCACGTGGTACGGGGACTGCGTCCTTCCTAATTATCTTGTATCTACCCCAGTGACTAGAACAGTGTTTGATACATAGTAAGCGCTTAAAAAATACGTAAACATTATTTCATTTTTTTTATGGTCTGATTCTTCTTGGCCACTTTCTTCTAAACTCTGGTGATGGCATTTATTCACATCCTGTCCGTTACTCCTAATCTAGATTGGTTTGATGTAGTAGAAGTTGGGGTGGGAAAGAGAAGGCCTTGTCATTATCTTAAGACCTAGATCCATTAAAAAGAAGCAGACACAAGAGTGATGGGGTACTAAATGTTACACAAGTGATCTCTGAACAGAGGATTCAAAGACCCTGCGTTCGTCTCCTTGCATTATTGTCCCTCTGGGTCACTGCATCTCTCCTGTACTTTTGTGCCTCTTTTTCTCTCTCTGTCTCTCTTTCGTTCCCAGCTTTCCTTCTCCTAAGCCTCCTCTCTCTCCCTCTTCTTGTCCTAGTCTGGCTCTTGCCCTTGAACCTTTCCTCCAACCCTCTGTCCTCCCTCCCTCTCTGAGACCCTGTCCTTTCTCTCCCCCCTCATTTCCCAAGTTGGGATTTGGGAGTCAGGACTCCCCATTTTTTTTCTCCCAGTGCAGACCCTGTCTCTCTAGTACCATCCCCCCTCCTCCATTTTGGCATGGGCTCTTTTACCAATTCACTCTACCATCACTTTGGCAGTAATTCCACCAGATCAAAGAGAAGTGGTGGGACATCCAGGCAGCCAGAACTGGAGCAGCAGTGTCAGCCTTGCCTGGATCTGGGGGCTAGAAACTCCCTTCGGAGCTCCTGGAGTGGAATTTGGGAGTAGGAGAACAAGTTTCCTTTCTAGACGGGGGCAGGGGAGACTAAGGTATCCCAGTGTGGAGTTCGTGGAATCAGACTACTGGGGGAACAGTAGTCAATAATGTTAATAATGTTAATGTATCAGTAGTTAATAATGTTAATGTATTTTAAGGGTTAAAGTTAATGTATTCAAAAACAATGACCAGCTCTGCTGGTGGCTATTGCCACAATGTGTCAGAAAAGACTCTTTCCATTCCCCCCGTAGAGGGGAAAGTGTTGCCAGGCATGCCTAGGTCTATTTCGCCTCACCTGCATAAATTGATAGGATTTCATTGTCCAAAGCATTATTTTTCATTATCAAATAAAGCTCTCTTTCCTCTCATTTCCTCCAGGTATGGTCGGTTTTACAGTCAATTTACTCATTCTGATGACCCCTTGGATAAACATTTTTAAAGTTACCTCCTGTTAGAATGTAAGCTTTTTGCAGGCAAGGAACATGTCTAATCCTTTGTTATGCTTTCCAAAGTGTTAATACTACTCTTTCCCTCTTTCTTCTCTCTCCCTCCTAAGTTTCCTTTTCCCTCCTCTCTCTTTCCCTCCTCTCCCCCGTCTCCTTTTCCTGCTATTTCCCCCCATATATCCCTTTCCCCCTAGTCCTTACTGGGTAGGAAAAGAACAGTTTTCAATTGTGTTCATTGCCCCAAACCCGGAAGATTGGAGTCTGTGCCTCGTTCTTACAGTTTGGGAACAGATGGGGGGGGAAACAAGAATATGGTGAGGTTGAAAAGGGAACTAAGCATTATCTCCTTGAAAGCATAAAATTCATTTGTTTTGTTGACAAGACTGCTGGCTTGCTGAACTCGAATTCCAATAGTTAGGGTAATACATTATACATGTGAATATGCACATACGTATGTAAACTGTATGTGTATGTCTGTAAGCCTCCACATATACACAGTCATTGGATTGCAGTCTGTGGTGCCATCTGGTGGAACGAAATCAATAATATTGCTCTTCGTTCATGAAGCAAACAAAACGCCAGTTGCAGGCAACGGCATCAAGAAAAAACCCGGCATCCCCAAACCAAAGAACCTCCCATAATATGAAGAAAATACGTAAAGCGTGAAGCCGGGGATTGTTCTAGAGTGCCTCAAAAGCCCCCGTCCCTGAAAGAATCAAGATCTAGGCCACACCAATTTGCAACTTGTTGATGACTTACTGGGATTCATTCAGTAGTTTTTATCGAGTGCCTGTTGGGAGCATGGTGGGCGGTAAGAAAATAATCAAGGATGAACAGGACTCAGTCCCTGGTCCTCAGGGAATCACAGTCTCACACACACTGAGAAGCGGCATGGACTAGTGGAAAGGACACGGAGCTGGGAATCAGAGGTCCCGGGCCCTAATTCTAGCTCCGTCACTTGTCCGCTGTGTGACCTTGGGCAAGTCATTTCACTTCTTTGTGCCTCAGTTCCCCCATCTGCAAAATGGGGATTCAATACCTGTTCTCCCTTCTATATAAACTGTGAGCCCCATGTAGGACCTGATTACCTTTCATTTACCCCTGTGTCTAGTACAGTGCTTGGCACGTAGTACATGCTTAACAAATACCATTAATAATAATAATAATAATAATAATTGGCATTTGTTAAGCACTTACTATGTGCAAAGCACTTTTCTAAGCGCTGGGGAGGATACAGGGTGATCAGATTGTCCCATGTGGGGCTCACAGTCTTAATCCCCATTTTACAGATGAGGGAACTGAGGCCCAGAGAAGTTAAGTGACTTGCCCAAAATTACACAGCAGACATATAGTAGTTAGTAATGGTAGTATATAAGAGTGACTGGGAAGTTGATCATGGACGTGGGAGGAAAGATTGAAATACTTAACAGCAAAAAATGAAAGAACAGACAGTGATGAACACTTTCTCCATCTTCAAAGCTTAATTAAGGTCTTAACTCCTTCAAGAGGCCTTCCCCAAGTAAGTCCTCCTTTCTCTGACTCCCTCTGCATCGCCGAATCATTTGGATCTATACCTTTGAGCACCTAATTAACTACGATATTTGTTCAGCGCTTACTGTGTGCAAGGCACTGTACTAAGCGCTGGGGTGAATATAAGCAAATCAGGTTGGACACAGTCCCTGTGCCTCACGGGGCTCACTGTCTTAATCCCCATTTTACAGATAAGGTAACTGAGGCACAGAAGCGTTAAGTGGCTTGCCCAAGGTCACACAGCAGACATGTGGCAGAGCGAGGATTAGAATCCAGGAACTTCTGATTCCCAGGCCCGTTATATATCTGCTAGGCCACGGTGATATTCAGCCCACACGTAGCCGCCACATCACTTATGTACATATCCATTATTTATATCGTACTCTCCCAAGTGCTTAGTACAGTGGACTGCATACGATCAGAGCTCAGTAAATATGATTGAATAAGCCATTTTCAGGTTTCTTACCATACTGTATGGCCATCCAGAGTCCAGAAGTCACAATACCACAGCCAAAGCTTCCCCAGTGAGGCAATGCTGTTGCAGCTTGAGCCCTTCTTCATTTGACTCAGACAAGTCATGCTGGGAGCAGAGCCCTGAGATAACCCCGGGCAGGGGGGTGGAGAGGCACTCAAATATTACTGTTTATTTTATAATTCAACCATATTTGAGCACCTATTGTGTGCAGACCAATGTAATAAGGGCATGTGAGAGCAAAATCAAGGTAGAAGACAATTTTTGCCCTCAGGGAGTTTACAGTCTAATAGTAGACCCAAAGGAAATTACCTACAGGAGAAAAATGGGTATGGAAAAATGGATAAGTAAATAAATGGATTTTTATCAATGGTAGAGGACAAATTTTTTAAAGAAGTGCTTTGGTCAGAGCATGTTAGCCCCCCTTCCCACGGCCCCAGGGATAATGGATTTTGTGGGGCCAACCACACAGCAAGTGATGTTATATCATCATTACAGAAGCAGCATGTTGTAGTTGAACATGTTGTAGTGGGCCTGGAAGCCAGAAGGCGATGGGTTCTAATCCTGGCTCTGCCACTTGTCTGCTGTGTGTCCTTGGGCATGTCACTTAATTTCTCTGGGCCTCAGTTGCCTGACCTACAACATGGAAATTAAGACTGTGAGTCCTATGTGGGACACGGACTGTGTCCAACCCGATTAGCTTGTATCAATGCCAGCACTTAGTACAGTGACCGGCATAGAGTAAGTACTTAACAAATACCACTTTTTTTTAAAAAAGATACACTGGTCTATGGCCATAGGCTGGACTGCATCCATACCTTACGCAACGTTCAGGAAAGGTGTGCTATTGGCTTCCCAGGGACTGGACAAGATGGTATAGCTGGTGCTGCTCAGACCATCATCACTAATGAAAAACAATTCAAATGCAAGTCCAGGATATTGATCGCTTGGCTGTCAAAGAGGCTCTCATCCTCCCTTCAAGGCCCTGCTGAGAGCTCACCTCCTCCAGGAGGCCTTCCCAGAATGAGCCCCCTCCTTCCTCTCCCCCTCCTCCCCCTCCCCATCCCCCCTGCCTTACCTCCTTCCCCTCCCCACACCACCTGTATGTATGTTTGTACATATTTATTACTCTATTTTATTTGTGCATACTTATTCTATTTATTTTATTTTGTTAATATGTTTTGTTTTGTTCTCTGTCTCCCCCTTCTAGACTGTGAGCCCACTGTTGGGTAAGGACCATCTCTATATGTTGCCAACTTGTACTTCCCAAGCACTTAGTACAGTGCTCTGCACGCAGTAAGCGCTCAATAAATACGATTGAATGAATGTATGAACGAACGGAGCTACCCCATTTAGGCATGCACTGTCCATCCTTGGGGGAAGGGGACTAGAAAAATCCAAATATAATCCTGTAGCCCTGGTGGAATGAGCACAGATTTGGGAGTCAGATTATCTGGGTTCTAATCCCATTTTTGCCACTTTCCTGCTGTGTGAGCTTGGGCAAGTTACTTAAAGTCTCTGTGCGTCCGTTTTCTCATCTGTAAATTGGGGATTAAGTCCTATGTTCTCCTACTTAGACTGTGAGCCCCATTCAGGACAGGAACCTTGTCTGTCCTGATTATGTTGTGTCTGCCCCAGTATTTAGTTCAGTGCTTGGCACATAGGTTCTTAACCAGTATTATTGTTATTATCATTATTATCATCATCATCAGTATTATTGTTATCATCAATCGTATTTATTGAGCACTTACTATGTGCAGAGCACTGTACTAAGCGCTTAGCACTGTAGTTAAGGGAAGGGTACTGATGAGAGACACTAGATGGATGACGAATGCCGGTTATTACTAAGGAATTTAGTTGTACACTGTATTTGAAAGGTGCCACTGATGAGGAATCAGAATCACTATCAGCAGGTGGTGTTGAACGGAGTGATTCGTTCCCTCCTACATTCCATACACACAAAGATAACCCTTTGGTTTATGACCACGTCTATCATTTGCAATGACTGGCCCTGTTTAGCCTCTAGAAAAAGGTAAATTAGTCAGTTTGAATTACACAAATCAAAAAAGAGTAGGAAATAGTGAAAACCTTTAGCGCATCACTGGTGAATCTCCATGAGAGGAAAGAAAATGTCCCCAGTGAATAGTAGTAGTAGCAGCAGTAGCCTCAACAGCCTCATTCCCTGAGTGTGTGGCACTAATGTGAGGAGGGGGTGTCTGGTTGGTATAACTAAAGGAACACTGGCTTCTTCAAAGGCAGACATCATGCAGCCCTTCTAGCAAAATCTTGGTGCTTAGCAGTGCTAATCAGAAAAATAATTTGAAACACTGAGGAGAATTCCATCTGTTTTTGTCAACTTACGAATTGCTCCATGCATGATCTTATCAAGGTCAGCTTCTATCTCCTTATCCAAGGTGATTTTGACACTTGAATTTCCTCCATGCAAAATGGGAAGCCATTTGTTTATTCCATTGCCTTCATCCTTCTCTTTCCTATTTATTTTCTGCTGATCCATCTGCATTTGAAAAACGCTTCACAGACACATTTAGCTGTACTTTCAACCACTGCTTTTTCCCTTAGGTGTCCGGTTTGCTCCTTGCCTGTGAAACTCATGCCAAATCCAATTGATCTCCAATGTTTGAGACAGGCTTACATATGAAAAGAGAAAAGTTCTTTGACCTTAATAAACACAGACACATGTGGCCAAGGCATATTTACCCTCTCTCCTCCGTGGATTACATTTTCCTGCCCCTTTACATGCAAATCACACATCCCTGATTACCAGCTGTTGCCTTTTGCTTACAGAACAGCATCTTAAAGATGAGTAGAGAATGATAAACCTGACACATTTCTTAGATCTGGCTCAGTGGAAAAGAGCCCGGGCTTTGGAGTCGGAGGTCATGGGTTCAAATCCCAGCTCCGCCACTTGTCAGCTGTGTGACTTTGGGCAAGTCACTTAACTTCTCTGGGCCTCAGTTACCTCATCTGTAAAATGGGGATTAAGACTGTGAGCCCCCCGTGGGACGACCTGGTCACCTTGTAACCTCCCCCGTGCTTAGAACAGTGCTTTGCACATAGTAAGCGCTTAATAAATGCCATTAAAAAAATATATGGTGTTTTGACAGGGACAGAGAGGGACCATGGTCTATTGGATAGAGTATGGGCCTGGGAATCAGAAGGACCTCGGTTCTAATCCTGCTCTACCACTAGTCTGCTGTATTACCTTGGGCAAATCACTTCACTTCTCCTTGTCTCAGTTCCCTCATCTGTATAATGGAGGTGAAGACTGTGGATTGTGAGCCCCATGCGAGATATGGACTGTGTCCAACCTGGTTCACTTGTATCTACCGCAGCGCTTAGTACAGTGCCTGGCACATAATAAGTAAGTGCTTAACAAGTACCATAAAAATCCCCACAATGGGGCAAGGTGGATCTGGGTTTTAGTGACTGCTTCTCACAGCCCTGAAGATTCTGCTTCCCTCTGATGCTAGGGTAGGGAGTAGGGCAAACACCTTGTCAATCAATCAATCAATCAATCAATCATATTTATTGAGCGATTACTGTGTGCAGAGCACTGTACTAAGTGCTTGGGAAGTACAAGTTGTCCTTTTCAGGACAGAAGTTACATGGTCATTCGTAAACTTGGTGTGGGCAGGGAATGTGTCCGCTAATTCTGTTGTATTGTAATCTCCCGGTCACTTAGTACAGTGCTCTGCTCATAGTAGGAGCTCAAGAAATACCACTGATTCGTGGTCCTCTTCAAGGTTCTCCGTCCAGTGAGGCCCAGCATCACTTAAGAGATGGACCTGAGACTTTTAGGTCATATTTTCAATTAGCAATGGCCAAAATCAATAACAACCTCCCAGTGGCTTATTGCCAACTCTCTAACTGATTAACCTGCTAACTCTGTTGCTCAGTTTTGTTCAAAAACAGCAAATATTACTTACCATGCAAATAAGCCCAGCAGATTTAGCGGTATACACATAATATATATAGTTTATCACTTCCCTCCTGCTCTGAGAGAGACCCAGCTAATAAAATGAACAAAAACATGAATTGTTAATCACTTTTGGTGAGTGGCTGTTAGAGGGTAACAGGTAGTCTTAATCGTACATCTTTTGAGCATCTCATTTCTTTTCTCTGTTGCCTTTATAGATTGTTACTTTTGGCAAAGGGAAAAGAGGAAATTAAAGTTTGAACCAATGGAACTAACAGAGCAGCAGTGTTATTCACATCTGTTTTGTAAAGCCTAACAAATGACATTCCCCAAGATAGTGTTTTTAATTATATTGATCTCTGGAACTACTAAACGGGTGAGCAGTTGGAAAAGGCTTAAGGCAGGCTTAGCAAATAGCAAACTCCCTTTAGTCCTACGGCTGATGACTTTTCCCCACAGGCATATTTGCTTTCGGAGTTGATGTTTTCACTGACAATGACAAGCTCCAATTTAATTCAGAACTCTTGAACTCCACCTATGTGAGTCTCTCTCATTCGGCCAAAACGTGAATATGCTGGACCCTCTTTCGAGCCTGTAAAATGGACTCATGTTTGATATTTTCCCACTGCAGCATGTCATCTTCTTGTCGCTCTGATTTTCCATTTGCTTTCAACCTGCACATCATTTTCTATTGTAGATGAAAATGTCATTTAAAATTGCCAAAGAAAAGCAAATGGAAAAACGGAGCTTCTTTAACAGAGCATTAGAGGGTTGCGAAGTACTTTCAAAAGCCAATTAGTTATTCCTTGTATCTTACACTTCCCACTCCTAGGAGGGCTGAAGTATTATTCCATTTGGCAGGCGGAACACCTGAAACCCAAGGAGGTAGGAGGCTTGTTGGTCATCACGTGTCAAAACAATGGAAGGGATGACAAGAGGGTGGATTTTTCTATTGACCCTAATTTTCATCTCAATCCTCAAGGAAGGGAAGGGAAAAGGAATGAGGAAGGACTGTGGGGAAAGAAGAGGGAGGGTGGAAGGGAGACAACAGGAAAACATACACACATTCCTGTGTAAATCATAACTGCCCTAATTCGTTCATTCATTGTCATTTTTTTTGAGCACTTACTGTGTACAGAGAACTGTACTAAGCACTTGGGAAGTATAAAATAACAATAAACAGGCACATTCCCAGCCCAAAACAAGCTTACAGTCTAGAGGGCCTTAAAATACCTGGGGATAGAGTGTGGCCTCTCAAGACGGGTATACAGTAAATACGTCCCTATGCATTTTTCTCCCCTTCTTATGAACATTGTATCCCATTACCCAGTAACCTCTTTTCACATGGTTTAGGGAAGGCAGGGTAGTGCCCGCCCATCTGGGAGCCGACAGATTTGGTTTCAAGTCTGAACTCTGCCACAAGCCTGCTGGGTGACCTTGGGAAAGTCACTTAACCTGTTTGTACATCACTTTCCTTACCAGCAAGTGGGGTCAATAATATCTGCTTTTCTTACTTACCTAGAGACACAGCATGGCTCAGTGGAAAGAGCACGGGCTAGGGAATCAGAGGACATGGGTTCTAATCCCAGCTCTGCCGCTTGTCTGCTGTGTGACCTTGGGCAAGTCACTTAACTTCTCTGTTCCGCAGTTACTTCATCTGTAAAATGGGGAGCCTCACGTGGGACAACCCGATTACCTTGGATCTACCCCAGAGCTTAGAACAGTGCTTGGCACATAGTAAGTGCTTAACAAATACCGTAATTTTTTTATCATTTTTATCATAATTTTATCCTCACTGGATTGTTGTGAAGGCAAAAATGGAGGGTGCTTTGGGAATAAAAGTGCTACACAAAAACTAAGGTATCAGGTTCTCATCCAACTGACCTTCAGGTAACATGCTCCATTCATTTCTCCCTACTTGTCTTTGACCTTCTTTGACTATCAACCTAATTCTTCTCCCTATGCCCTCCACTCCATCTCTGGTTTGCCAACCATTGCGCTCCATTTGTCCTCTCCCTTCAAAACACCCTACTTTCCCTAATAATGGTAATAATAATGACAATAATAATAATTGCTGGTATTTGTTAAACACCTACTATGTACAGTGTGGCCTAGTGGATGGGCTTGGGAGACAGAAGGACCTGGGTTCTAATCCCGGCTCTGCCACCTGTCTGTTGTGTGACCTTGGGCAAGTCACTTAATTTCTCAGTGCCCCAGTCATCTCATCTATAAAATGGGGAATAAGCCTGTGAGCTACTTTTGGGACACAGACTGTGTCCAACCTGATTATCCTGATTACCCCAGCACTTAGAATGGTGTCTAGCACTTAGGAAGTACTCAACAAATAGCATTAAAAAATGCACCAAACACTGTACTATGTAGTGCTGGAACAGAGCCAAGTTGAGTTATGCATAGGCTATTTCAGTCACAAACACACACATTTATACTGTTTGGCAATTTCCCAAGCATTTTGAATTTACAATAACTGCGCATGAGGGAAGAGAGGAAAACTTGTCATGTTTCCCATTGTATGATTATATGCGTGGAAAATCTCTAAAATTCCTTCTGGCAGAAGACGAAAGCAGTCGTTACAAAATAGCAATGGTTGATTTTGTGATCTGAATATTCATCATGCCCACTTGAAAAATCTTAATATAGAGGACAATTTACTTTGGGGGGAATATGAAGAGTCTCTATATCTTTTGAGAGTACAGTGTGGGTTCCAGAGACATTTTACTTTCATTTTAGTTCTCATTACTAACAGTAGTCTGCCAACTTCCCTCAGCTTATTTCTGATATATGTTAAGCCTTTGCTTTGTACACAGCACTATGCACTAAACACTAGGGAGAGGTATTAATGCAAACAGGTTCCTGTCCCTACGGAACGCTCTCAGTCTAAAAGGTAGGAGAGGAAAGACAAGCATGGAAATCAATAATGGGGTTTCAGAACGTTGTTCTGAAACAGTTCAGAAACAACAACAAAAGTCAGCGGTACATTGTTGATGGGCATATGTGGTCCTTGGGCTCATCACCCACTGGATGGTAAGGTCCTTGAGGGCAGGTAAAAGTCTACCCATGTCTAATGCATGCTCCTCCAAAGCTCAATATGGTGCTCTGCACAGCTTAAGCGCTTAATAATACTTTTGATTGATCTTGTCTTATGCCATCAAATCGTTTCCGACCCATAGGGACACCACGGACACATCTCTCCCAGAATGCCCCGTTCTCCATCTACAATCGTTCTGGTACTGTATCCATAGAGTTTTCTTGGTCAAAACACTGATGCGGTTTACTAAGGCCTCCTTCTGCACACTAAACTTGAGTCTCTGCCTTCGGCTCTCTCCCACGCTGCTGCCTAGCATGGGTGAGGTTTGACTTGTAGCAGATTGCCTTCCACTTGCTAGCCACTGGTCAAGCTAGGAATAGAATGGGTATGCCTCTGCTTGACTCTCCCTCCCATAGCCGAGACTGGTGGAGTACTGGAAACTCTCCAGGCGTGACCCTGAGAAGAGGGATTGATTGATCACTGCCCTAGGAAAGACCAAAGTTCCACTGTCATGGCCTTCTTGGCTTTCTGAGAGTGGGGGACTTGACGACCTGATGTGCGGGGTAGGTGAATTTGGACAGAACAAGAAAGGGAAAATGAAAAGTATTGTTATCAGTTATCGTCAGTTTTCCCATTTAACCGTATACCTCACAGGAGCTTGTATCACAGCAACGAGAATTCAGTCACTGCGAAAGGCAGGGGTTTGGGCTGGATGATTCTTCTAGATCAAAGGGATCACACCCACCCACACATTACTGCTCCTCTCCCTCCTCTCCCCGCCATACACACACTAATGTACAAACAGTTTTCCACCATAGCATTCAGCCACTGACAACATTTCCACAAATTATACCGGTAAAGAATGGCCCAAACCCATGAAATGTGATTTGATTCTCTACTGTCCCGTGCTTTGCCTCATTGCTTCTCTTTGCCTCTGACCGCACAAAGAAATCCTCCAGAGCCTGTGTCACCAAAGGAAGCTGATACAGTAATTGGGGAATTCAGGAATGCTTGGGCTTGAAAGCAATTAGGATCAAAGAATTTGGGAACACGTCTCCCACAAGGTGCATCTGTCTGAATTCAACTCTGTACGATATCATAAAAGCCTGTGTATGGTATTAGCCAAAATGTGAGTACTCTTAAGTGAGTTTTCTGCCAATGACATGAAATGACTGAGCTGAACAGATCTTTTGAGGCATTCCTCATAGCATCCAAGGTTTATGCCACAGATGAACCAAATGGAAGAAGAATTGAAATATTTCAAAATTGAGTCTATCGCTGCCCTCACTTAGATTATAGGAGCAAAGCAATTAAGTGACTCTAAGAAAAAAAAAAGGTGAGAAAAAAATCCTTCCGTATTCCGTCAGAAAGCACACTGGCTAGGTCCCAGAGTCAAGCCAGGAGAAATGTTCAAGAGAAAACGGCATCCTCTTATGGATTGGTACATCTGGGGTTGGTCTGTGCCCATCACCAGGCTGAACAGGGTGTCTTTGTAGTGCAACACAGTCAGCGCAGGCATGGGATGTGGGCCACCTGTTAAGTGCTGGCTCAGGCCAGATGGTGAGGGAAGAAATCCCTGGCCATCCCAAAGCCTATGGTCACCCCGAGGCCCACAGGGGCTGCATAGGTACCGTGAATGTCCTTCCAGTCACTATTAGCTCAGTAATGAAGGCGGGGAAGGGAAGGGGACTGTGTCTATTGCCCCTGTTGTACTCTCCCAAGCGCTTAGCAGAGTGCTCTGTACACTGGAAGTGCTCAATAAATGAGATTGATTGATTTGATATGAGTTAAGGGTTGGGAGAATAAAAGGAACGAGAAACTCAAGAACAAATCAAAAGATTTGTTTTCCCCTGTTGAATGAAGCAGAGAAGCAGCATGGTGTGGTAGAGAGGCAGCGAGGCGTAGTGGGAAGATCAAGAGCCGGGGAATCAGAAGAATCCTGACTCTGCCACTTCTCTTCTGTGTGACCTTGGACAAATCACTTCACTTCTCTGGGCCGCAGTTACATCATCTGTAAAATGGGGATTGAGGCTGTGAGGCCTTCGTGGGGCAGGGATTGTGTCCAACCCGATTTACTGGTACAATAATAATAATAATGGTATTTGTTAAGCACTTACTATGTGCAAAGCACTGTTCTACGCACTGGGGCGGTTACAAGATTATCAGGTTGTCCCACGGGGGGCTCACAGTTTTAATCCCCATTTTACAGATGAGGTAACTGAGGCACAGAGAAGTGAAGTGACTTGCCCAAAGTCACACAGCTGACAGTTGGTGGAGTCAGGATTTGAACCCATGACCTCTGACTCCAAAGCCCGGGCTCTTTCCACTGAGCCACGCTACTTCTCTAAGGTACAGTGCCTGGCAAATAGTAGGTGCTTAAGAAATTCCGCAGCTACAATTATTATTATGAACACCCATTGAAGCAGAAAGTTTCCAGGTTTGGATTTTTTGTGAAAAGGGAACATGTCTGTCAAATTTGTTGTATTGTTCTTCCCCGAGTGCTAAGTACAGTGCTCTACAGACAGTAAACGCTCAATAAATACCAGTGATTAATTGTTATATCATCAAACTTTAGAATTATTCTCCATGAACCTCAGAGGATAATGATCTTTTGGGGGGACTAAAGTCAGAACATAAGCACTCCTATATAGGGGGGATTTTATCATTATCACCTTCAGTACTAATGATTCCATCATCATTATTATTATTTTTACTATCATTGCTGAGAATATGAGCACTCCAATATTGCGGGGGGAGAGTTAATCATTATTGCCTTCATCACTTATTATTTCATCATTATTTATTATTCTTACTACTATTATTGCTGAATACTGGGCCTGGGAGAGATGGCCAATTGAGACAGAAACCTGGAACACTCTTGTACTGTGACAGGAGCGTGTTGGGAGTCATTAGTTCATTAATTTGTTCATCCATTACATCGTATTTATTGATTATTGACTGTGTGCAAAGCACTGTACTAAAAACTTGGAGAGTACAATATAATAATAGACAGACACATTCTCTGACCACAGTGATGTTACAGTCTAGAGGGTAGGCTGTCTCCCAATCCCCGTGGGAGCATGCCCTGGGGCTGGTGGCCATACCAAGTTGTGGTTCTCTAGCCTCCACAGACCAACCCAATCCGGGCCTGTGTTTCCTCCCCACGCCCCAAGATGTTCCCATCCAAGGCAACCCTTCCTCCTGGCCCGGACTGGAATGATTTAGAGGAGAAACGGGGGGCCTAGCACTGGAGGGTCAGACTCACCCCGACTCTGGAGCTAGTGTGATCTGTGATGACGTAGCTTCTCTCTACCTTGACCTGGCACAGAGCTCCAGTTGGCTTTGGGACAATCACAAGAAAAAAAACAACCTTGGGCAATTTAATGCTCAGAAAGGAAATCGTAGCTTTTTAACAGCCTCTATTCAATCATCCAGGTAAATAACACTCTGCTCTGAGCACATTTCCACCAGACAAGCCTCCTGCCAAACAGAGCCTCACCCAATCTGCCATCCTTCCTCTCTCATCTTGCCACCTCCTACTACTTCCTGTAGCAGTTGTTTAAGAGACTATTCACTGCCACAGTGGGCACACTGAAGATCTCTCACAAACACAGAATCCCATGAAAAAGAAACAAAATGGAAATTTAAAGCAGGGCAGAGTATATTGTTTGTTTTCCCAATTTCCAAGAAGCTACCTGGATGGCTTTGAGGCTCTGGAGGTGTTTTTTCCATTAATAGTGTGCACTTCATCCCTCAGTCTAGACGCAGCTGGGCCTGGAAACAGAAGGCTAGATTCAATCACTCCTTTGGTCCTTTTCAGCATTACAATCCAAAGATTCAGAGTTACGAGAATCACTTAGCAAGTTTGTAGAAGCTAAAACTTTCATCTACATAAGCTTTGTTATCAGTACATTATTATTGTGTGATCTCTTTCAAAGGGGCTGATAGAGAAGCCTTCATTTATGCCCTGTCACTAGCAGAACCAATCACATTAAAAGTGTGGAGTGGAAAGCAAAGTAAATTAGATGGTCACTTTTCTGACAACAGTCTCAGGCAGTAACTTATGTATCTAGAGTGGTTGGTGTGTCATTCTACCTAAACCACATGATGCCAATGAACCTTAGAAACTTATATAAGTGCGTATATGTGTGTATGTATGTCACTTTTTATGTATTATATATACATACATATATACACACACACACACACCTACGAGAGAGTCATTTGTATTTGAAGAAGACGGTGAAATTAATCTAAGAGCTATGAGTGTGTATGTGGCTGACAAGGTCAAGAGACCCATAACCCCAGTTCTATTATGAACACAGAAAGTCTGTCCCTTGTGTTGTGATGTTTGCAGTGGCTGGCACTGTTTTCTCTTTTCCTTCCCATTGTTTAATTCTTCATAAAGTGTCCACTCAAAAAGAGCCTCTCCTTTCTTGAAGAGAAGCAACATGGTCTAGTGGAAAGAGCACAGGCCTGGTGCATCGAAAAGAGCAAGCACTCAGTAAATGAGACTGATTGAGTCAGAAGAACCTATATTCAAATTCTAGTTTCACCACTTGTCTGCTCTGTGACCTTGGACAAGTCGCTTCCCTTGTGCCATAGTTTCCTCATTCATAAAATGGGGTTTCAATATCTGTTCCCCTAAGATTGTAAGCCTCATGAGAGACAAGGAATGTGTCTGACCTGCTTACCATCTATCTACTCCGGCATTTAGTACAGTGCTTAACACACAGTAAGTGCTTAAAAAATACATTCTTTATGGCAGTGCAACGTGCTGCTTTATGCTTGGCAATTTACTCCCAGTTTTCAATTGGGTTGCAGTAATGTTTGAGGCTAGAAACCAAGGGCAAATTGAATGATACAAATGGCAACAGTCAAGGAAGGTAGAAAAATGGTGAAATTACCACATCCACAAGGTCCTCATGTTAGAATTTTAAACAGCTTTCCTTCATTTGTTGGTCTCTCTCCCAAATATTCCCTCATTTTTCTGCTTACAGTGAGAATGGATTTATTACATAGTGTGAAAATCACAGCTTTCCCATTTCCTGACTTTTGTGAATTAGGCATGTATAACTTTGGGACTGTAGTCCCTCTGCTTTTATATTTAATTTCCTAGGGGTGGGGAAGGAAGTGGAGAGCAGACACACCTAATATAACTGGAAGAAAGAGGGAAACACAGCTGTCTTTTCTTAGAACCTCTTTGGAGCTTCAGAATCTCATGAGTCCTTTACTGATAGATTGACATCACTCCCTTTACACTTGAGAAGCAGAATGGCATAGTAGATAGAGCACAGGCCAGGGAAAAAGAAGGTCATGGGTTCTGATCCTGGCTCCACCACTTGTCTGCTGTATGACCTTGGGCAAGTCACTTCAGTTCTCTGTGCCTCAGTTACCTCATCTGTAAAATGGGGATCAAGACTGAGAGCCCCACATGGGACAGTGACCGTGTCCAACCCAATTTATTTGTATCCACCCCAGCGCTTATAGTACAGTGACTGGCACATAGTAGGTGCTTAACAAATACCAAAATTATTATTATTTTTATTATTATCAATAAGGGATCTCTCAATAGGCGGTAGCATGTTCCTGTAAACACTGCTGGAGGATCTGTAATAGTATAACTAGAGCTAGCGGTGGAAGGGGCTTTGCTGGGTGTTTCCCAAAATGCTTGCAATTTTTATTCTTAGCCGGGAGCAGAGAGAGTTAAAAGAAATGACCTGAAGGAGGAGAGAAAACTCAATATCAACATCATCCCTACCATCAATGGTGCTTACTGAGCACCTACTTTATTTGAGGAGTTGTACTTAGCACTTGAGAGAATCCAACATAAGCAAGGCACATGATTCCTACTCTCTAGAAGCTAACAGTCTAATGGGGTGGGCAGAGAAAAAAAAATTGACAAATGGTGGGACAAGAAGGAAGAACAAGGATATAGCATATTCACCTACATGCCTCTTTTACCTAATTTTCCCACTCCAATTTCTGAGGAGGAAATAGAGTCATTGTATTACATAATTGTGCCAGAGTCAGAAGAGGGGAAAATGGTGAAGAGGTTAATTCATCGAGGGCCTCTTGTACACAGCATTTGGAAGCGTAGAGTGGAAGTGAGAGATGCAGTCTCAAGTGCCCGTTTACCTTCCTCTTTCTTCCCCCCCACCTTGTCTCCTTTTTTGTGAGCCCCCGTGGGACAACCTGATCACCTTGTACCTCCCCAGCCCTTAGAACAGTGCTTTGCACATAATAAGCACTAAATAAGTGCCATCATTATTATGATGATGATTTTATTCTCTGCTTCTTTCTCTCCTCCTTCCCTTAGTTCAAGAGTTCTCATTTAGTGCCCCTTACCCTGTTTTTGCGTTGCCAAAAATATGCAAATGTAGGGCAATTCTATGCATAAATATGGCCTTCAGAAGTAATACCAACGTACTGGAATAAAAAAGCTGAAGAAATAAATATTCAAATAAAAATGTATGTATGTGTGTACAATAATAATAATAACGGTATTTGGTAAACACTTACTACATGCAAAGCATTGTTCTAAGTCCCGAGGAACAAGTCAAATTTGTAAATCCTAAGGCAGGTAGTATGTTGTGATTGGAGTGTTGTGAATTAGCCAGCAGAGGTGGAAGGATAAGTGCTTCGAAGATGGGAGAACTGTGTACTGCTGGATTTCTGGCATGGGGAGAACTGTATGAACAAAGAGTCAGATTCAGGAGAGTCAAGAACAAGGCACGGGCTGAAGGTAAGTTTGGAAGGAGAAAAGAGTGCAAGCTAGAGAGTAGCAGGGAGTGGGAGTTAATATACGAGGTGGAGTAAACTAGTGAAAAGCCTGAAGCCAATAGTAAGGCATTTCTGCTTGATGCTGAGGAAAATAGGGGGCCATCTGAGACTTAAGAAGAGTGGAGAGATGTGCTGAAGTATGTGCTGCCTGGTCTAGACTTATCCTAGGAGAGATGGGGGAAGAGACTGGAGGCAAGAAGAACAACTTATATAGTAATCTATCCATCATTAGTATTTATTTAGTGCTTACTGTATGCAGAGCACTGTACTAAGCACCTGGGGGAGAACAATACAACCTAGCTCATAGATGTAATCCCTGCCACAAAGTTTACAGTCTAGGGGAGGGTCAGACATTCGAGATTAAAGTTTATCGAAGACACGTTTTTCTGTTCAAATGAAAGTTTTTATATTTTTTCTCCCATTTTATCACAATGTAGGAGCAACTCTATTCCCAGAAGCCTGAGTTGGCTTGAAATACAAATTATCAGGCATGAGAGTTGGTGGTCAGAATAATGAACAGAGCTAAAAAAATGAACTATAATTCATACTGATTAGGTGGGATCTTACAATTTGTAGGCCTCCTCTTCAGTGCCCTGGAGAGTACTCAGCCCAAACTGGTGATTTACTTCTTGTGATATTACACGAGCTTAGCCGAGGGTCTTGCGTGGGGAGGAGGGAGAGAATCTGGAAAAGGTGGTGAAACCTCCAGTTGGATTTAGCAGTTGAATGCGTGAGAACTTCAGGACAGTGAAGAGTCAGAGGAAACCAACGTTGCCAGCTTCTGGGGTAGGGAGGAGGTTAATGCTACCATCAGAGATCATCATCACTTGTATTTATTGACCTCTTAGTGTGTGCAGAGCCAAGTACTTAGTCCAGTGCTCTGCACACAATAAACACTCAAAAAATACTGTTTGATTGATTGATTAATCGAGGAGCTTTGCCCCTTCACGGGCTGCTTTCCCCATCCACCCGCACCAGACTCCTTCCTACAGCTTAGTACCATCTGTAAGAATAATGAATGTTTTCTCTATTCCACCATTATGGAGATGATGAAAATTATAACTGGGACCCTCCCTTGGACTGCTCACTGCAGAGTCGCTCGGGTTTGCTCACCTTGAGGCTTTATTTATTGACAACCACTGCCTGGTTTTGACTTTCCTACAAGCTGGGCGGCCATAAATTTCTCGGTCACAGTCTCCTAATTTATTAATGACATTACTATTTGGGATAGAATCTAAAGCCTTTCCATGGTCATTGGGTCATAGGGGGAAATTTGATTAGTCTAACTTGCTCTAACTTGCCATATTCTTCTCAGACATAATGGCTGTTTCCCTCTGTCCTCTGTTTTGGAAAGGCCTTTTCTAGTATTTTCTAGGAAGGGAAGTCCAAAGGAACTGCATTAAAACTGCAG
Source organism: Tachyglossus aculeatus (assembly GCF_015852505.1). Classification (NCBI taxonomy): domain Eukaryota; kingdom Metazoa; phylum Chordata; class Mammalia; order Monotremata; family Tachyglossidae; genus Tachyglossus; species Tachyglossus aculeatus. The sequence continues at coordinate 24,126,695 of NC_052067.1, forward strand.
TTAACCATGGAATTAGAAAGCAAGGGCAATAAGATTTTAAATAATTTGTTATTCTTCATAAAAATATTTTTTCTAATTAACTTCCACAAACTTTCCACTAGATCTGAAGGGGAAGAGTCCTCTGCTAAGCCTTTCTATTATTCCTACCAAATTTTCCTACTGAGAAGTGAAAATCTTTCTCCTCCGCCTGTGACTGAGGAATTGTTATGCAGATCTTAAACTTTGACTGGAACAGTTTAATAGATGGGAGAGGAGTTAAGATAATGATGGCGAAAATCCAGGTTTTTATTCCAGCAGTGCTCACATTGATTTTTTTTTTCCGAGCTCCTGTTAGATAAACGTGGTAAGGCTTACATTAGCGCAGTCTCCTTTAATGTGTTTTGCCTTTAAACGAAGAGATTCTGAAAGTGGGACGCACTATAAGATTTTTCCAGTCTAGACAAAATTTGTAAATGGTCATATGTGATAGCTAACGGAGTCTTTTTAAGGTGCTGTACCCTGAAAGTATGATTGCTTCACTTAGCTGGAAGTTACTTCATATTTGGTATTGAGAACTGCTAGAATAGGAGAGGAACAAATCTTCTATCTATCTTTCTACCACAGTCATCAACATCATCATCAATCGTATTTATTGAGCGCTTACTATGTGCAGAGCACTGTACTAAGCGCTTGGGAAGTACAAATTGGCAACATATAGAGACAGTCCCTACCCAACAGTGGGCTCACAGTGTAAAAGGGGAAAGGGGGAGTCCTGATTAGGGGTGTTGCCATAGGAGGGACCTTTACCTGAATCGTTTCTGGAATTTAGAGACCTCTCAGGTAGGATCCAACATTCCTTTCTGCTTGAGGTAGAGACCTTTTGACCATGATTCTGTCCTTTTCCCCAAACTACACACATCCTCCCCACAATCTCCCTCTCCCTCTTCCTTTGTCACCCTCTGTCCTACCCCCTCTCTCTCTCTCTCTGTTCCGGCTCCCCTCCTTTACTAGGTCTCTCATCCCTTTCCCCTGCAAAGTTTCTGTCACAATAATTCGTTTTTAGCAAAAACTCTTTAGTTATTGCAAATCATACGGAAGAATAACCTTGGTAAATTAGGCTTTGCATTTTTTGTTTCTAAATCACTAAAATCCAATGCAGCCAGTATTATCTTCCCCTAGATAATCTCTTTGAAGGATTTCTTCTCTATGTTGTTTAAGCTGCTAGTTTATTTTCTTAATTCCTAACCTTGTTAAGTGAACACTGGTTTATCCCAAATAGCCACTCTCACCCTGTCCCTCATGAGTGCAAAAATAGCACCCCATTGTCCCGGTAATGTGAACGTAAATGAAGTGATGCCAAGCCATTAACCTCCCACTGCAAATGCCAACAGTGCTAATCTCCATTTAGGGCAGCATCAGGATCTCCGATTTTCCCCAGAGAAACTGAACAGCTCTCGGGAGAGCCAGGGATTCTCGGAGCCAACTCCTGGCTTTGAGATGGATGTACTGAAAGCCCAGGTCAATTCAGAGAATGCCCAGATGGACTCGTCTGTTTCAGGCTCCCGGGGGATTATTCCTTAGGCGATGTCCTGAGAGATGAATAAAGTTCTGATGAGGAGGCCACCTGGTTTAGTCTAAAGTCCTTAAAATTCAGAGATTGGGATTCTTGGGGAAGGTTGGCCCAGGCTAGCCCAATTTTGGGAGGGACTTTCAAGAGCATCTGTAGCCTGGAGTAGGTTCCTGTCCAACTTGTACTTCCCAAGCGCTTAGTACAGTGCTCTGCACACAGTAAGCACTCAATAAATACAATTGAATGAATGAATGAATCACTCTACCAATCAGTTACATTTAGTGAGCACACTGTCTATAGTTCTCATCTTTCTTTATAGTTCTCATCTTTCTTTATAATAATTATAACTACAATTGTGGTATTTGTTAAGTGCTTATTATGTGCCAAGTACTGCACTAAGCGCTGTGGTAGAAACAAGAAAATCGGGTTGGACACTGTCCCTGTCCCATGTGGGGCTCACAGTCTCAAGCCCCATTTTACATATGAGAGAAATGAGGCCCAGAGAAGTGAAGTGACTTGCCCAAGGTCACCCAGCAGACTAGAAAAGACACAATCCCTGCCCTCAAGCAATTTGCAGCCTCAGTGGATAGATAAGCACCATAAATTACAAGTAAAGGACGTGATAGAAGACGTGTACAGGTGTTACAGGGGTTGTGGGAGTAATTATGGTATTACCAAGTGCTTACTGTGTATCAACATCAGGTAATCCAGTCATGGTAAATTCAAATACTTTTAGTCCTGGACCCTTGCATTTAGAATTCATGTGGTTTGCTTGTTCTTCTCACTAACATACATTCAGTAAAGAAAATATCAGTGCCTGATTAGAGGTAGAGAGGTAAGAGGCTAGGCTTCTGCTTTTGTAGAGCATATGAAGCCCTCCTGAACTGTGAAAGTGAGCTGAGGTGGGTTCTGAGGGCAACATGTCGCTCGGACTCCACAGGTGAGGACTGCTAAACACACTCCTTTTTGGTGAAGGACTTGCTGATCATTTCCCTATTACTCCAAATTGAAATGATACATAAACCACCCCTTTTCGTCAAAGTGGGAAAAGGCAGACTTCCAAAGTAAACCTGCTTATGGCAGCATTGTTCATTCTCTGAGGATTTCATTCCAAAACTCGCCTCTACCTACCTTTTGGTGGAGTTGTGAAGATTGTCCTCATGGAAATCATTTTCTGTTTGAGCTCAGCATCACAGGCCATCGTGAGGATTTGAGGCACTATAAGAGCATAACAAATATGTAAATACAAATCCAAAGGTTGTTACTTCATGGACTGCCCCCCTCGGCCCCCTCCCCCTGCCATTTAAAATGAAATCCAGTGTCTCAGGTCTGCTTCCTTTCGCTGTTGATCAATGAATAGTACTTATCGAGGACTTTCTCTGTGAAGAGCACTGTACCGAGCTCCTGGAGAAGTAAAAGGTATTTAGTAGATAGGACCCCAGCCTTCAAAGAGCTTACGGTCTAGTAGACAAGACAGACACTAACTTACAAGTAAGAGGAAGCAATAGAGTATTAACACATATACATAAGTGCAGCAGGGTGTGTGAGTAGACAAGTATTTAGGTCACAAGACAGTGATGAAGTAGCAGTTGGTGGGGAAAATAGAGTGTTTACATGAGAGATTAATCAAAGAAAGGAATCTGAAAGAACTTTTGGATGAAATTCTTCTCCTGGTGTGACTCTCTTGGCTTGGTGCCTCCTTGGGAAGATCTGCAGGAGAAACATGTAGCAGGAAAGATATGCACAGTGTAAGTTCAGGGTAAGGAAAGGTACTGTTTCTCATTCAAAAGAAACCGTTGGTCTAATGTTCATGACATTCTCCAGAAGTTTCTAAGATTAAGTGATAATGATGCTGAGACCCAGAGTCAGAACCTGGTAGACAGAGAAAAACAAATCTGTGTTTTTCAGCAGCGGCAGACTAACGTAAGACCAATACAGTCATGAGACTGTGTGCTCCTTGTGCACGGGGGAATATGTCTCATGCTTGAGTTTTACCTGCCTAAGCCCTTAGTACTGGCTTTGTTCTCAGCAAGTGCTCAATTATTGTCATTACTATTATCGATAGTAATGTTGGGTAGGGACTGTCTCTATGTGTTGCCAATTTGTACTTCCCAAGTGCTTAGTACAGTGCTCTGCACATAGTAAGCGCTCAATAAATACGATTGATTGATTGATTGATTGATCAATACTACCAACAGGCTGGCATGACGACCAATGGCTCAGGGAATCTGGAAGCACTTACTTGATTCCCGGGGACAAGCTGAGGTTGAACTCACCCTGGAATGCCTCAAGTCACCTCCCGTAAAGGTCCCTTGAAATGGTAGTGTCAGATTCCTTAAGATTGGGCATCTTCTACCACTTGAAGGGATTTTTCACCCAACTACAAGGCATTTTGGGGATCGCCAAGAAGCTGCTCCTCCACCACAGATCCTTTGATGTCCCTGAAACGGAATTTTCACACATCTTTCTCCCCCACCACTGTACAAAGTTGGTATTGTCATATGAGGACCACGACAGAGAGTCACTAGAAGCCCAGCCCACAAGAGAGATTCTCATTCATAGATTCCTGCTACCCCTGCCTAGGGCATCCATATTTAAGCCAGATAAAACTTCCAGCTGTCAAGGATGAGGAGTAGCTTTATTAGTCTCTGATGGTTCACAGTGAATTAGTTCAGACAACATGTGACACTCTTTGAGATCAGGGCTTGTGTCTACTTACTCTCTTGTACTCTTCCAAGTGCTCAGAACAGTGCTCTTAACTAAGACCTCAATAAAGACCACTGATTGATTGACAGGGGCAGCCATTAATAATAATGATGGCATTTGTTAAATGCTTACTATGTGCGAAGCACTGTTCTAAGTGCTGGGGGGATACAAGGTGATCAGGTTGTCCCCCGTGGGGCTCACAGTCTTAATTCCCATTTTACAGATAATAATAATAATAACAATAGCATTTGTTAAGTGGTTACTATGTGCAGAGCACTTTCTAAGCGCTGGGTGGGATACAAGGTGATCAAGTTGTCCCACGTGGGGCTCACAGTCTTAATCCCCATTTTACAGATGAGGGAACTGAGGCTCAGAGAAGTTAAATGACTTGCCCAAGGTCACACAGCAGACATGGGGTGGAGTCGGGACTTGGACCCATGACCTCTGACTCCAAAGCCCGTGCTCTTTCCAATGAGCCACACTACAGATGAGGTAACTGAGGCACAGAGGAGTTAAGTGACTTGCCCAGTGTCACACAGCTGAGAAGTGGCAGAACCGGGATTAGAACCCATGACCTCTGGCTCCCAAGCCCGTGTTCTTTCCACTGAGCCACACTTCTTCTCTTAAGCAGAACACATAAGCACTATTAAGTGGAACCTTTTCTCATTGATTAATTCAGTGCAGAAGGCTCTCTCTAGACTGTAAGCTCGTGGTAGACTGGAAATGCATCCACCACCTCTGTTGCATAATACTCTTCCAAACACTTGGTACAGTGCTTCGCACATAGTAGTAACTATCACTGATTGATTGATATGCTTGACTTGCCTCAACTTGTCTGCTCCTCCACTCCACTTGAGTTGTAGCAATTTTACTGGAAAAGGACCTCCTTCCACTTCCTGTTTCCCTCTACTCATTCCTTTGGAATTGGCTACTACTTTTATAAACATTATTATAAGCTGCCTCATTCAAATTTTAGTCACATGAAGCCAATAGCCCCTATCTCCCAGTGCCTGGGAAGTCCTGGGTGACTTGTCTCCAAACTGACCTACATATTTCCAGCATTCTTAGCTAAAAATTGTCAAAATAATAATAATAATGATGGCATTTGTTGTGCACTTACTACGTGCCAAGCACTGTTCTAAGCGCTGGGGTAGATACAGGGTAATCAGGTTGTCCCACGTGGGGCTCACAGTCTTAATCCCCATTTTACAGTTGAGGTAACTGAGGCACAGAGAAGTCAAGTGACTTGCCCAAAGTCACAAACCTGATAAGTGGCAGAGCTGGGATTAGAGCCCTCGTCTTCTGACTCTCAAACCCATGCTCCTTCCACTAAACCATGCCTCTTCTCTAATGATAATGCCATTTGTTTAGCACTTACTATGTACCAGACACTGTACTGAGTGCTGGGGTGGTTACAAGCAATTCAGGTTGGACACAGTCCCTGTCCCATGTGGGGCTCACAGTAATAATCCCCATTTTACAGAGGAAGTAACGGAGGCACAGAGAGGTGAGGTGACTTGTCCAAGGTCACACAGCAGCCAAGTGGCAGAGCCGGGACTAGAACCCATGTCCTTCTGATTCCCAGGCCTGTGCTCTATCCACTAGGCCAAGCTGCTTCTATCTATCCAATTGTCATTTCCCCATTTTTGGGTGATTTAAGAGATCACAAAAAAACCCTCCCTTTTTGGAGGCTCAGTTCTTGATCACATAAAGAAACGTTCTGCAATAAACAAATCCCCTGAATTCCTAGGTGAAAAGCTTGGTTTCTCCCACAAACTCACCCTTCACCTTCAGAGATATCGAGAATTGTGGAAGAATAAAACTCAACTGACCAGCTGCATTTTTTTTTTTTGGTTTTCATTTTTTATTGAAAGCTTCATCAAAGAAAACAGAAGTTTAAACCTAACATCCACTGATCTACAGAAAGCCCGAGGATTGGGAAAATGGCAGCTAGTTTGGATTGTGGTACAAATGGAAAAAATAAAAACTCAAACCAGAAATATCATTGTTACAGAACTTTCTATGACAGCGTGAGACACCAATACAAAGATGTTCTTATATAAATAAGGTTCATAATTTCATGTCTTTCAGAGGTTCAATGGTGTAAAATTTGGTTACCGTGAGGTTTGTTATGGATTAAAAAAAAATATAGAACCCTCAGCCTACTTTTAAACTCCTAACTTCTTTATAATTTTTTTTGCTTCAAGGCTCCAATTCAATTCAAAGACTTTTTTCTCAAGTGAAATCTTTTTATTTTTAAAAGGGGAAAACAAATTCAAGGTGACATTTTGAATTCTAGATTTTTTCCTTGACAGCTGACAGCTTGTTTTTCTAAAGAAGTAGAATTGCCAATCCCTGACACTCTGGGCTGTAGCATCTTTATTAATATTCCACTTTTGGGGGACTAATAGATGTCGATTCCCCAATTTGGCTTTTTGGGATTTATTACGTTTGACTCAATTATGAACATTCAGCAGAACATGGAAGTCAGTCAGAAATGGCACAGGAATCAAGAGTAACAAAACAATGGCATCTGGGTACACTATTGGCAAGGATTCGTGATGGTATTCAGATTACGGATTACGGAATGAGATTTGGTACTTGTTAATTCAAAATTGTTTTTCTCCCCAAACTCAGCGATCAATGAGACTGGAATAGCATCACTCATTAGGATCATCCATTAAAAACTTCTCTTTTACTGCACAACGTTTATCACTTTTGTCACCCGTTCAACCGTCCTCAGAGAATATAGCCGGCTCTCAACTATCTGGGTAGCAGGGAGCTGGAATTTTGTGGGTGTTGGAGTCCACAGATAAGCCTCATGATACCGACAACCTTCTCCCCCGTCACACATTTTATCAAGACTATTAACATGAGACAAAAATAGACCGATTTGGCTTTCAGCATCCTTTCATTTTCTCTGCCCCCCTGCCGGTGGAGGTGCTAATGAATAATGAAATGAGAGGAGAGGTGGCAGAAAGGAGGAGGGGTGTCGAAGATTTTGACTAATAGTCAAATGAAATGAATCAGTTCCTGGCTTGAGAACAGACTGTACATAGAGAGAAGACAATATTCAATATCTGTATATTAGAAAACCCGGCAGTGAGACTTAGGAGTGAACACAGTGGCGGAGTGGGCCAGGCTGGGGATGCTGATGAGCAATGATGAGGAGTGATGCTTCTTCTGGGAGGCTGAAACCACTCCTCGCTCTGCTGCACTGTAGGTTCGCTGCTGGCTGAGATGGGTTGGGAGGGTTCCCCCTGCCTGGAATTCACAGGGTGCATACCCCAGTGACCTTGTCCATCCTTCTGCTTGGGAGTGTGTGATCTTTGTAGGCATAAGAATGCAGGCGAGGAGTCAAAACGAAAGGAATCACTACTGTCTAGGGAAGAAAAGCCATAAAAAGGACAGGGAGAGAGCGAGAGAGGAGAGAGAGAGATAGAGAGCACAGAGAGAGAGCAGAGGTCCTGGGGCCAGTCATTGGGTTTGGTGGTTTTCCTTTTGCACTTCCATGAAACCATTCATATGCACTATCTAACCAAGGCGACAAAACCCGCCCCAGGGGAACAGCTAGAGGACAACCAATTTCATGGTAAGGAAAATTTTGATAAGACCTGTTGCTGGGCTGGAATCCAACACAAATATCTGTTAATGCCACATTTGATGGCGTCAGTAGAGTGAATTGATTCATTACTATAAGCCCATTATCACTCTGTTGCAAGACTGACTACCAGGAATTCAGTCGATGCACACGTTCAATGTCCTCTCTTTTCCACTCCAGCTCTGAGAGACCGCCAATCCCACTGAGTTTACAGTTATGAACCAAGCCAATTTACTGAGGATCACAATTTTTCCTTTATCACCACAGATAACATAATATAGATCAAAATACTATGACATATTAAAAATAAACTTTATTACAATGCAGGCTTCCTCAAATTTGCTGAATTTTGGTACACACAAATACATAAATAATACCCTTCTATTTGATTTTCAGTCATGTAAAAACCCATTTAACACAAGCCCACTTCAAAATGCTTCTCAACTGATCACCAACTCTTACTTTCCACAGTTGTGCATGCACCCACATCAGAACATGACAAAATTGTTCTAATATGCTTCTAGTTTTATGTTACATTAGCTTTATGAACTATCAGAAATAGACAGCTCAAGTCCCTTGGCGACCACGAAGATACCATGAAAGCAGGCGCCATTTAATAAAATGGAGTCTGTTCAAAACGGGCCACTCTCTGCTACGGACAAAGCAAGTCTGTTCTACGGAAGATGGCAGCCAATAGTCGAGATAAATTAGGAAGAGCTGGCCAAACTGGAGTCGGATAGGCAAGAGAATCCTCGAGGCTCCTAGGTAAGACTGGCATGGGCCTAAACAGGTATAGGGATGTCGTGCGAGGGACTCTGTGGCATGTTGTTTGGCTTCTCACTGTTTGTCATCATCTTGACTTTTTAAGGAAAGGCCCCGGTTAGGGCGCCCATTTTTCCTGACCTCGCCTGCCATATTTGAAAATAACACCCGTTCCTAGTTCTTCAATTATATACAAGATTTGGATGTGATGGAAAGTGTTTCCGCAGTTCAGTACAAGGATTTGAGTTTGTTTCCTGATGGTTAGGTCAGGCCCCAAAGCCTTAAGACTTTGCCAGGAACCGTCAGGCCTTGCTACTTACAGCACGACAAAGCATAGAAACACACGAACAAACCCTCATCAACCTGACCACCCCGAGCCTCAAAGAAATTGGCTTTGATTTGTGCCCAGAATGGGGCTCCTGCATTGTGCTAACATCGCTGCTGGATGGGATCGGGGCCACAATAGGGGTGGGAGATGGGGGCAGTTTCCTTCTCTTGAGTCAAAGAAGAACACTTCTTTCCTCAGCATCACCTACGTTGGGAACCTGGAGTTTTTCTGGGGTGAGAGGTAAGGACCTACTCACAGATAAGCGGGTTGACAGGGAAAAGGTAATTCCGGCAGGGCGGAGGGATCTTTTGTTTTCCTCTTTTTCTTTTTGGTTTAAAGTGAGATACTTCACAGTATGGCACGATTTAGACAATGCTCACAAAAAAATGCACACAGACAGTTAAAATGATAGACAGAGTGATCTCCGTTTGCCTGAACTGGCTTAATAAAAACGTTGAGATTCTTTTTCTTTTGTAGATGAAAATAAAAATTAAAAAAAGGTATTTGAATGCATAAATAAAGCAGCAGAGTTTTGAATAGAAACAGGAAGTTACCTCAGCATATTCATCAGCCACATGGTAGCTACCTCACGTAGCCTCATTGTCGATAGGGAATGAGACTTTTCTTTGTGTCACATTAGTATTTATACAGATACAGAACAAAATGGGTTTATTTCATATTCAACTGAATTATGCCCAGGGACAATCCCTATTTATACAAAGAGTTCAGAGAGTGAAAAGAGGAAGAAAATAAGGCTAGCTTGAATTTTTTCTGTACCCCACCAATTGGGGCACACCCTCTTCAATGCTAGAACCAAAGCGGCATTCATTAAATGCAAATAATAACAGGGAAGGAGATGAGTCAAGTGAAAATATAAAGTTCTATCTGAAAAGTGGGAAATCATTGCTGTGCGAGTCACCAGCTGAGATTTGATTCCTCTGTTGGTTTTGCGTGTTGCATACATAGCAGCCATTGGCTTGGGCACCCTTCTCTAGTTTGAAATCGAGATTAGCTACACTGTCACTATAAAACTAAAAAAAAATTCCGTTGGATTTTAATCTGTGGGATTTGAGATCGGGTTTGGAACTGGGGCCTTGGAAACAGGCTTCTGTAATGGGAATAAGATTTAACATTCGTTTTAAAAAAGGATTACCCTGTTTCACATTTCCTATTTTTCTTTTGTTGCAATTCGTTGTCTTTTTTTCTTGGATCCATGCTTCGGTCAAAAAACAATTCTCCTACTGAGCACCCTTCAACAACTGACTTTGCTTTTGGAGAAAAGATCACAATTTCTCCCCATGACTTCTTGATATAAACATGTAAAACTGTATCATTTCATTCGGTTTTGTCCCGATCCTTCAGCAAGCAAATGCAAGCACCATTCCTTTGGCTTTACTGGTGCACCCTAAAGTGCGGCAGAATCCATCTCTTCCCCCTTCATCACACTAAATCATGATTGTCAACCAGCATATTGAAAGCGTACCAAAAATTGCACCGGAGAGGAGTCATTCTTGATTTTCCTACTTGCCGAAGAGACTTAAGTCGGGAAACTTGCACACATTTGCTCTCTCTGGAATCTCAAGGCAACAAAGATGCAGGGGGCAAAAACTCAGCGTTGATGATTCAGGGTGGCTAGTCATGCTGGAGGACGGCAAACACCGAGGAGAAGAGTTGAACCCACAATGTGGCGAGATTCAGAAGGAAGACTGTAGTTACAGACACGGGGAAACCTGCTTAAAGGATTCCATCTGCTCTTCCTCACAACTGCAGCCTGTTGGACAGGTGGCTTCGAAGACAAATTCTTTCTAGCAAATAACCTAAAATCTGTTCTAAGACATTTCCGCCTTTGAGGCTGGTGTCTTTCCAATACAAGGACTTCCCTAGATAGGTTTCACCATGCAAGGGATCAGACATTGCGACAGAGAAAATAACAGAGAAATGAAAGCCCATCTGGCTACGAGTTGGTACTCAAACCTCTTCACACTGCAATTCTCTGTTTAACACAGCAGGTACAGGCTCCTAGGACCAACTAAAATGCGCTTTTCTTTAGAAACACTTGTAGTATGTAAAACACCAGTGGAAGATAGTTTAAACAAACAAGAAAGTAAGAACTGGTCCGGCCATGTCGGTCAAATAAAGATTTTAAAAAACAACGAAAAAAACAAACAAACTCAAAAAACAAAAACCTCTATCTTCTGGACTGCGTTAGGGTGTCACTTCATCTTTGGTATAAAATAGGCCATCCATAGGCTGCATTTGATCACAACTAGGAAAGACTACAGAAATTGTCAACAATTTCTTCTATCTATTGCTTTTTTTTTTGCACTTTTTTGACCATAAGCTCCTATCTACTTGGTTTTTTTTAATGCTCTTAAGCTAGGTTTTGCAATGTGACAAGCAAAGCAGACTAAAAACTTCTTAAAGCTCATAAAAAAGACGGCAGATAAAAAGCACTAATGTTTTTGCTAGCGATCACGCTTTGTAAATAAAAAAAAATCTGCATTCTGCCCCAAAACCCCGCATTATTCATAATGCAGTTTTTTCCCAATGTCAATAACTTTACTGTAAAATGCTTTAGCCTTCTAGAATGATTTCTGTCAACATTTAAGACAAAGTTCATCAAAGTCCCAGCATTTTCCAATTCTTGAAGTTGCCACAGTTTCTTTATCAACAAATTTTCTTCAAAAGAAGAAAAGCATTTTCTTTTAAACTGTACAGTTTATTTTTTCACTCTAAAAACTCATAGTCTATTAAACTTCGGTGCCAGTTGAAACTGGCACTAAGCAATATTTCCATTCCTTCTTGGTTTTCTAACAAGACGTTGACAGCTTGCCCCGAGAGCCTTTGACGTCCTTAAAATTAAGGCAATTAAGATTCGAGATAAACCTTACCTAAACATTTCTAAGAAAAATAATAAAAAACCAACCCACTAGATTTAAACAAGAAAAAAAAAAGAGAAAGAGCTTAATTATTGAGGAAGACAATTAGTTTTCATCTCGGCTCGCTCCCTCTTGACATCATCAGGTTTGCTGTTTTCAAAAGAAAAGAAAAAAAAATCTATCTACACCTCCAGGTAAATTCTGAATTCAAATGTTCATCCAGATGAAATGTCAACCCCCAGTGTTTTTTTTTTCCTCTGGGTTTTTTCTTTAATTAAAAAAAATTATAGCAAAAATAAAACTGTCAGACTACATGAAGGAACCTTTTGCACAGCACATAAAAACACTTTGTTTTCGTTGGGTAAAGTAGAAAATGAAAAGAAAAAAAAGCATTCGGTTGACGCCTGTGCAAACTGGAAGCCAACTTCTTGTTCAGTGAAGTTTCTCCGTTCAAGGCAAAGTTTTCAGACCGACATTCTTCAGTCCTGTTTATTGTCTGTGGAAACAATTGAATTAGAGTGGTCATTAAGTCAAAACAACTTTGAAATAAGCCCCTTTCTTCTTTTCCACCCAGTTCTCTTTAATAAGAATCCAAGTCAAACTAACTCTGCAGCTGTTTAAATACAGCGCAGTCACCACATTCAGGATGGTGAGTGAGGCAGAAGCCCTTTCCTTCACTGAGGATGCCAAGTTCACATTTACCCATCTTTCCCTTATTTCCCCATCCTCCGGTTTCAACTCCCATTAAGGATCAAGACACTCGGGCCAATGGATCCTCTGCTATGTACTATACTGCAAAGAATGCAGCGCCATATTTCCGCTATGAAAATTCAACTCATTTCCTCACGGGGTCCCATCCAGTGCAACTGAGGCAAGGAGAGCTGAACTTCAGTGCTAGGAGACAGCCATAGTCATTTGTGATTCCCATCTCGCCATTGGATTTGGAGTAGAGGCCATGAATGACGTCGAATGGAGCTGCTCGGGGAGTCGGTTGTAGCGCTGGCGGAGAGGCCGTGTCTCATGGCATTTCAGCTCCGTAGATGGTTAATTTGGCCTGGAGCCTGAAGAACAATGCCACCTCCCCTCTGAAACCTTCCAAGGGATGTGTTGACCTTATAGGAGATGGCCTTCTTTAATGGTGTCATTGGCCCCTACGGACCCACCAGGGACAATGCTTTGAATGCGTTTAATTCTTTGTTGGCGTTTTATTAAGGAAATGGAACTCCCTCTATAAACTAGCAGCCTGAAATGATAAAAACGGCAATTGGGTCAAATTTGAATCTGTTCCCTGGGTAGGCGGAGAAGGGGCTGCCTTTCATCTATGTAGGGATGCCTACATGGAGTGTATGTGTGTGTGTGTGTGGGGGGGGGGGGGGTTACACATGCAAAAGTTTCCCAGAGCTCAAGGCTGTTCTGAGACATTTAACTGATAGATGATCGTCTTAGAACCACTCGCTTTATAAGACAAGGGTCATCTTGCTAAATAAGGAAGATTAAAAGAGCCCTTCATCAATCCACTCATTTCATTCTTTCAATCATATTTATTAAGCACTTCCTGTGCCCAAAGCACTGTACTAAGTGCTTGGGAAAGTACAATATAACAATAATCGGTGACATTCCCTGCCCACAGCGATTTAGAAGGGGAAAAGATGCAAAATCTAATCAGATTCCCAGAGGGAACTCTGCCTGAATTTTTTGAAGAGTGAGAGATCGATTAAACATGGTGTCTGATAATATATTTTAGTCAAAAATATTGAAAAGACTGCTAATGAGATACCAAACCTCTCCCCTAACTTCTGGACTATCTTCTACAAGTTTATTTAGGTTATAAAGAGACTTCCATAACCTGTGGTGCTTGTTTCTAAGACCTGGAGAAAGAAGCAATTCATTCCATTGTGAAGAGAAAAAATTTTGCTTCTGCCCCACCATAAAGTCTTTAAGATCTTTATGGGTAGGGACTGTGTGTGTTTATTGTTATATTGTGCTCTCCCAAGCATTTAGGACAGTGTTCTGCACACAGTAAGCGCTCACTAAATACAACTGACTGACTGAGATTTTCTTGTATGGGCGATGCTGTGGGTGGCCCAGAAAGGCAGCATAGTCCCAGTGGTCCTGTCCTATAATATAATAATAATAATAATAATGGCATTTATTAAGCACTTACTATGTGCAAAGCACTGTTCTAAGTGCTGGGGAGGTTACATGGTGATGAAGTTGTCCCACGGGGGGCTCACAGTCTTAATCCCCATTTTACAGATGAGGTAACTGAGGCCCAGAGAAGTGAAGTGACTTGCCCAAAGTCACACAGCGGGATTTGAACCCATGACCTCTGACTCCAAAGCCCGGGCTCTTTCCACTGAGCCACGCTGCTTCTATCCCCCTTCATGTGGCTTATGGAGCATCATGAGCTTCAGAGGTCAGACCACTCACCGATACCCCCAGCGCATGCATCGGCAGAGGCTAAACAAAGGGGTGGCTGGAGTTGTCTTGCAGCCCTTGGAAATCCTGGTGGGAAGAATAAACCCACTGTGGGCCGGGATTGTCTCTTTTTATTGCTGAATTGTACTTTCCAAGCACTTAGTACAGTGCTCTGCATACAGTAAGCGCTCAATAAATACGACTGAATGAATGAAAAAATGAAGTACTTAGAAGAGAGAATCTTCAACTTAAGTCACTATTTTCCTTGCTTTCAGGGGTTTTAGGCTCACAGCATTTATTTCTAAATGGACAAAGTTCCTCTTCTAGGAATATTATTGTATGCAGAACAAAAACTGCCTGGATTTGCAAAGAGAATGAGTCTCCACTCAGTGAGCTACAAAGGCTCAGGAGTCCCTGGGGTCTGAGGGACTGGAACCGCTCTGTCCTCTAACTTTTACAGACGTTTTCAATAGCCACCTCTCCCCATGTTATGCGTGACCACTAACCACAGGGGTCACAGGCAGGTTCGCACTTGCAGGGCTGCAAGCTGCTCTTTAAAAAGGGAAAGGGAGTTCGTTGTGGGCAGGGAATTTGTCTATTTATTGTTAGATAGTACTCTGCAAAGCACTTAGTGCAGTGATTTGCACGCAGTAAGCACTTAATACGACTGAATGGATGAATGAAAGCGAAGTAAAACCTTCGGGGGCTGTAACCTAATTAGCTTGCATCCACCCCAGCGCTTAGAACAATGCTCAACACACAGTAAGCGCTTAACAGGTTGCCAGTGACAGCCACCCTCTTAGGGTGGTCTTCCTGCCCAGCTACGCAACTGCCTCCTATCAGGGTAGAGGTGATCTGACTTCACAGTTTGTCGGTGAGGCAGCTGTGTGTTATGGAGTGAGAAGTCTTACTGGAGTCTGCTTAGATTTCTTCATTGCATTCCCAAATCCACAGCTCATATGTACAATTCTTTAAATTACATATTATAAAAGACTTACATTAATGTTTGTCTATGCCTCTAGACCATAAGCTCATAATGGGCAGGGACCAGGACTGTTAATTCTGTTGTTCTGTACTCTCCCAAGTGATGAGTACAGAGCTCTGTACAAAGTAAATGTTCTATAAATACCACTGATGGACTGATTAAGAAATACCACAATAGAATAGTACGGTGCTCTGCATACAGTAAGTGCTCAATAAATGCAATTGAATGAATAGAGCCACTCTAAGGTGGCCAATATGGGCAGATACCTGTAGTAGTTGCCCCCAGAGGGGCTTTTGGAGCCGGACTCTCAGTCCCTTGAGCTTCCAAATAAAAATAAATTTAGGGTCACGAGAAGCAGTACGGCCTAGTGGAAAGAGTACAGGCCTGAGAATTAGAGGACCTGAGTTCTAATTCTGGCTCCATCACTTGTCTGCTGGGTAACCATGGGAAAATCACTTAATTTCTCTGTGCCTCAGTTACCTGATCTGTAAAATGGAGATTAAATATCTGTTCTCCCTCACTGTGGTCAGGGAATGTGTCTGCCAACACTGTTTTACTGTACTCTCCCAAGTGCTTAGTACAGTACTCTGCGCAAAGTTAGTGCTCAATAAATACCATTGATTGATTGAGTGATACTGTGAGCCCCATGTGGGACCAGACTATCTTATATTCATTCAGTCATTCAGTTGCATTTATTGAGCATGTACTGTGTGCAAAGCACTGTAGTAAGCACGTGGGAGAGTACAATACAAGAACAGACACATTCCCTATTCTAGTGCTTAGTATAGTGCTTGACACATCTTAAGTGCATAAATATTATTCTTATTATTATGTGTTTCACTGTGTTTTTCTAATGATATTTGTTAAGCACTTATCATGTGCCAGATACTGTACTAAGCATTGGGTAGAAACAAGATAATAGGGTTGGACTCCATCCATATCTCCAACAGGGCTCATAGTCTTAACCCCCGTTTTAAAGATGAGGTAACTGAGGCATAGAAAAGTTAAGTGACTTGCCTAAGGTCACTTAGAGTGCGTATTCTTCAAAGTCTGCCTGCCCTTCACAAGCCACTTCTCCCTTCAATCACTCAATTAGTGGTATTTATTGAACACTTACTGTGTGCCGAGCACTGGACAATGCGTTTGGGAAAGTACAATACAAGAGTTGCCCTGTTTATGTCTGCCTTGCCAGGCTTGAAATAACACTTGAAATGAATAGTTGGCACCTGGTAAGAGACCAGGGTGATGGGAGTGAAACACTCATGTGTACATTTCTGCCATAGTACTATATAACAGAAAGGGAAAAATAACCCTAATTTGAACAGGTTTGCTAAAAATGCAAGAAAATGTAGACATCCATATCCTTTCTGATCACTCACAGACTCATTCTGACAATAAGAAGAGTTTGCTATCTTAAAGGGGGGAAAAATAATTGATTGGAAAGGATGAGGCTGGAATAAATGTTGATGGTGTTTCAGTTAATACATGTGAGATTAACACTTTTTCTGAAATTTGCATTTCTGGAATCAGTAAATGAAAATCTGCTGTTAAATTTCAATAAGGGCCAAAACTGGAATTTGCGTGGACACTGAACTTTTCAGGAGGTTAAACTAAGTCCTACATATACACACACAAACACATACATATGTATATAAGCATGTACATACACATATATGTGTGTATGGATATATGTGTATGTATGTGCATATAAATATACATTATATACGTACATATGTTTGTACATATTTATTACTCTATTTATTTATTTATTTATTTTACTTGTACATATCTATCCTATTTATTTTATTTTGTTAGTATGTTTGGTTTTGTTCTCTGTTTCCCCCTTTTAGACTGTGAGCCCACTGTTGGGTAGGGACTGTCTCTATATGTTGCCAATTTGTACTTCCCAAGCACTTAGTAAAGTGCTCTGCACATAGTAAGCGCTCAGTAAATACGATTGATGATGATGATGATGATAAATAGTATACATATAGAGAGAGGTATTCAGTAATAGCTACCAATGGAAAATGATCATTTGAACTTGTTGATATCTAGCATTTGAAAGCAATGCAAGACTATTAATGCTACATGGAACTTGTAAGGGTTTGTTTTTTTTTTCCATAACATGTAAGCGGTAACTGTAGCCAGGCTCACTGGTTCAGGACAGATCCTTCAAAGTTCTGACAACTTCTTTTGGCATAAGCAACAAGAGCTGGATCAAATCAGGTTGCTTTCTATCTCCTTCCTCAGAAATAATTGGGACCTTCTGCTAGAATTGATTGAGCGTGTTGACTGGGCTTCTGAAATACATGTTCTCTTCCAATTTGATAGCTGCTAGCTTTTTGTACAGTATAAAAGGAGTGGGAAAGGCAGACATAAACAGGACACACATTTTTAAAAAGTTTGGCTTAAATTTCTAAGCACTGTGCACTGGGTATTGAAGGCAGCTTTTCACGTCCTTCTTTCAAAACACTCCCATGGGGCAATATTTGGGGCAGTTGGCACGTGACAACACCAAGCGGATTCTGTTCATAATATCCTGCAATTTACAGGACACTTAGAACAGTGCTCTGAACACAGTAAGCCCTCTATAAATATTACTAATACTATTACTATTAGAAAAAAAACAAGAAAAAAAAATGCCCTAACACAGTAGCTAAGCCAGTCCAGGAAACTAGCTTGATTCTTGCACTGTATGTTTGGGCTGGAGGCTTTTGGTCCTGGGAAAGATGGGATCTACACCCTAAAAAATCGTCAGCATGTACTCTGCCCCTATTTGTAAAGGGAGCAGCTTGAATTACTCCCATGAAATTTACAGTTTCAGAGGGCGGTGGAAAGAGCATGGGCTTGGGAATCAGAGGTTGTGGGTTCTAACCCCGGCTCCACCACTTGTCAGCTGTGTGACTTTGGGCAAGTCACTTCACTTCTCTGAGCCTCGGTTTCCTCATCTGTAAAATGGGGATTAAGACTGTGAGCCCCACGTGGGACAACCTGATCACCCTGTATCCCCCCCAGTGCTTAGAACAGTGCTTCGCCGATAGTAAGCGCTTAACAAATGCCATTATTATTATTATTATTATTATTATTATTATTATTACTTAGGAGCTTGAGGCTCAAAGTCAGAGTCGGAGTTCAAAATAATAAAAATAATTGTGATATCAATTAAGCACTTAGTAGGTGCCAAGCACTGTACTAAGTACTGGGATAGATATGAGGTAATATAGGCTCAAACACAGCCTCTGCCCGAGATGGGGCTTTAATATTATAAGGGAGAGGGAGAACAAGTATTTAATCTCCATTTTATAGATGAGGTAACTGAGGCACAGAAAAGTTAAGTGACTTGCCCAAGATCACACTGGAGGCAAGTGGCAGATCTGGAACTAGAACGCAGGCCCTCCGACTCCCAGGACCATGCTCTTTCACTAGGCCATGCTGCTTCTCTGAGTTATAAGAAGCGTGACAGGAGTTTCGAGAGGGTCAACTCTAGTTTCCAGGATCAAAGCCAGAGTTCAACCTGATTGTTACATTGTACTCGCCCAATCACTCAATACAGGGCTCTTATTGATTGACTGATTGTCATGAAAGGCTCTGGGCATGTTACTCCCCTCCTTAAATATCTCCAGTGGCTGCCTGTCAACCTACGAATCAAGCAAAAATTCCTCACTCTCAGCTTCAAGGCTGTCCATCACCTCGCCCCCTCCTACCTCACCTCCCTTCTCTCCTTCCACAGCCCAGCCCGCACCCTCCACTCCTCTGCTGCTAACCTCCTCACTATACCTCGTTCTCGCCTGTTCTGCCATCGACCCCCGGCCCACGTCCTCCCACTGGCCTGAAATGCCCTCCCTCCTCACATCCGCCAAGCTAGCTCTCTTCCTCCCTTCAAAGCCCTACTGAGAGCTCACCTCTTCCAGGAGGCCTTCCCAGACTGAGCCCCCCTTTTCCTCTCCTCCTCCCATCCCCTCCGCCCTACCTCCTTCCCCTCCCCACAGCACTTGTATATATATTTGTACAGATTTATTCCTCTATTTATTTTACTTGTACATATTTACTATTCTATTTATTTTGTTAATGATGTGCATATAGCTTTAATTCTATTTGTTCTGACTATTTTGACACCTGTCAACATGTTTTGTTTTGTTATCTGTCTCCCCCTTCTAGACTGTGAGCCCATTGTTGGGTAGGGACCTAGGGACCATCTCTATATGCTGCCAACTTGTACTTCCCGAGATCTTAGTACAGCGCTGTACACACAGTAAGCACTCAATAAATACGATTGAATGAATGAATTAATTAATGAATGTGATAGTCCTGACTGCCCTGCTGCTTCACCACAAGAAGAAGTGATCCACAATGATAGATAGCCGTGCACTGACAAGGCAGGAACTTGGCCACAGAGTCAACAAGACACAGTGGCTGCCCTAGAGCAGAATGAATGTTACTCCTGACACTGCATGTCCCTCCTAATTTAGATGTTTGGTTCTGCTCCTAAATGCGTCATCTTACACTATAGTATTTATAAAGCGCTTACTGTGTGCAGAATGCTGTACTAAGGACTTGGGAGAATACACTAAAACAAAGTTGGGCAGTTCCTGGACACAAGGAGCTTACAGTCATAAATATAAATAAACAAATATCAGATATATACGCTTAACCCTTTAAATCAAATTGCCAAATCATTTGAAAACAGAAGAAACAGGCACCAGTGGACTCTTCAAATTCCATTTTGTGTATATTTGAGAACTTGGCTATTCTAGATATCCCTCCAACTTAAGCTGTAAGCCACGTGTGGGACAGGGACTGTGTTCAACCTGCTAACCTTGTATTTACCCCAGTGCTTAGGGCTGTGCTTGACATATAGTAAGCACTTAACAAGTA